>NC_041377.1:11283457-11543457 GCF_900634415.1 Cottoperca gobio
ACTTGTTAAAATAAAGTTTTACTAATGATATATAATGTTTTACTTTCCTGCAGGTTAAAGTAATAATCTCATCTGAAAAAGTAATTTTTTATTTTTCATATTTACTAAATTTTTACCCTACTTTCAATATTTTCAACCCAATAATTTCAGCATTGCTTCCAATTATTATTCTTACTATAATACTACCTGCAGTAATGGTTCCCTGCCAGCAAAGATTCTCTTTTTCTGTCTATTGACATAAAACTGCTGCGTCAGCTACAGTGCAGTCCTGGCGAACCTGAAAGTAAAAGTCCAGAACACTCCGAGTCCTCCAGTGTAAGTGCACTTTCTCCTCTCACATGACTTATGTGCACATCTGTGATTAGGAAGCCAAAGAATCACATTTCTCTCAGAAATGGCCGACCCAACTGCAGCACTATGTTTTCATGAATCCACTTCCTGTCAGCCATCCCTTACAGTTACTCGTAGGCATTGCATTTTACTCCAGTGAAGGATTGAATCTAAATCATCACATCAAACCCCGGTGCTCCCCCAATTAGGAAGCTTCTTTTCTGAACCAGCAGCGACAGACTTGGCTCGAGGTGTCAAGCTCGGGAGGAACAAGTGTGATCGGTGTGGATCGTATTGACTTTGCTTTTGCTTGATTGATGGACAGGTTGAGTCAGTGAGGAGTGGAAAGGGTTGAGAGATTGTATCTGAGGAAATGTTTTATATATATATATATATATATATATATATATATATTCATTGGAACCAGAGTGGTTGACCTTTACAATACTCCATCGTGCATCAACAGTAAAGAGCTCAGCGACAAATCTAATCATCGTCCTCCCGAAAGATGAGCCAGAGTCAGAGAGACACCCTAAGAAATATATAAAGGAAACAAAAAAATATGCTATATTATTTTGTTTATCTATTTAGCTGTTTATCCTACCATTATAAGCCTTTTTCACAGCGTCTAAGCCGAATGTAAAGGGGAAAAAACAGCTCTGTCCCCTCGTAAGTATATTGATTCTTTACTAATATACCACAGGCTGCACTCACAGGTGCACCATACTACTTCAAGTCTCAAAAAGTAACAAGGAATGAAAGATTAAACAGGGATGTTGCTTTGTCGTGACTTGACAGCGGCCCGAGTGCACGTTGTACTTGTAATCCATCCTCTAAATATTTAATGTTTTACATTGTCGTTTGGATCGCGTCCCCCCAAACACACCCATTCAGACATCACATAAACACGCACATACACCTTTTTTGGCAGGCTCTGTCACAGTCCCTCACCTCCACTGCTGCCGTGGTCGGATATTAGGCTGTTTCCACTCATGAAACTTTCATTACAGCTGTCAGCAAGGCACAGCGCCGCTCGCCTCTTCTATTCAAACCTCTTCTCCCCCAGTGTCCTCTCTGCTTTTCTTTTTCTTATCAACTCATCTTAAATGCACTCTTCTATCCTATCTTTTCCTCACTTGTCCTTGGTTAGAATGCTTTTGGTAAAACAAGTTATTAAAAGCTTTGAAGTGTGTATGTTTTCCTGTGTTTGTTTGTTTCTTGTGATGCTTTACCAACCTTACCCCCGAGCTGAGAATGTTTCTGTGTGCTGGGGGATTTGGTTGCTGTATAGGAAAGAAATATGCAACAAACATTACTCCTGTAATGATGAAATCATTTCGATCGCAGACGTCTCCTCACTGATCTCCAAACCCAAGGAGACGTTCAGGAACAAATACTTTAATGTACTCTTTGTATTTTGATATGTTTATGCTGATGATGTAGTACCCTTGCTAGAGTATTTTTGAATATCTAATGTTCAATCTTTCCACCCGGATTCAACACATTCGCTCACTTTTAGTAAATTAAAACATTAACAACACCTAACAGCTCCCTGCCTGGTTAATACAACTGTCCATATGGAAAATAACCATATTTCAGAACCTGAAAATGTCACAGTATCCTTTTAACAGCCATGCTAATGCTGCCACACTGAGCTACTTGCTAATTTCATGCTCCACACAACAGGGATAATTTGGTTTCTGTCCGTCTGCCTGTGTGTATGCCGGGGAGGAAAGGAGTGTGTCTATCTATGTGTATGTGTGTGTGTGTGTGTTTCGCTCTACATCATTCATGTTTTACTCTGCGTCTCTCCTCCTCGTCCTGAGATCAATAGTGACAAATAGAGAAAAAGTGAGAAAGAGGAAAGAAAAAAAAGGAGAATCAGACAAAATCAACAGAAAAAGCGAAAAGAAAAAAGATGTTGAGAAGAGACTGAAGGTAGAAAGACAGAAAGACGGAGGAAGCTGTCATGTGCTGGATCAGGCTACTGAACAGATGGCACACCACAGAGAGAAGACCACAGCGGAGACATTACAACACTCAGGTTAAAGTCTCCACTGGAAAACACGCACGCACGCAAGCAGGCATAGTGGCAAAGTCTTTCTGTTTATTATCTGTATTGTGAAAGACACAAACACGCAATGTTTTTTGTCCCGACAGGGCCACCATCTTTCTATTTTCTGGTGATTCAGGGACGTACGTTGAGGACATTTGGAAAGTTTGGAAATCCAGTTTGTCATCAGCATAAACATATCAAAATACTCTAAAAGAGTACATTAAAGTCTTTGGTCCTGAACGTCTCCTTGGGTTTGGAGATCAGTGAGGAGACGTCTGCGATCGAAATGATTTCATCATTACAGGAGTTCAGACCCGTCAGTGTGTGAGAAATACAATCATTAGACAATGAAGACAAGAGAAGCGACAGAGCGCTGATTCTTAACTGCTCGTGATCTATGAAACATCACATTTGGTCACTTACTGCAATCTCATCTTAGGCTTATGTGCGAGTGATACGAAAAGCTCAAAGAAAGAGCAACAAATGAATTATAAATCAAATGCGGACGTTGGTCTTTGTGTGTTTTCTTCTTCTCTGCTACATTTCATAGTTCCAGCTTTTCTAAATGATCTGATATGAGTTGAGCTGAATAGCTTTTGATTTTTAACTGTTAGTCAGACAAAATGAGTAATTTAAGGACAGAAAATAGGAAATCGTGTTTTTGATCAGCAGATTATTTGATACTTAAAAGTAATTATTAGTTTCAGCTTTACTACTTTATGATAAATATGATGAGCTTATTTAAAAAAATTGCTTTTATAGGATGAAAGCAGTGTTTTCCAATGCAAATGCAGGTTTGTGTAGCAAAATGTTGTTCTTCTTCCATTGAACATCTGGCGCCCCTCCAGACTTATCTTGTGACCCTTTTAAAGGGGCTCGACCCCTAGGTTTGGAACCGCAGGACTAAACTACCTTTATAAAGTATTTAAAACGAGCTCCACCCGAACATCAACAAAGTGAAACTCTGTTTACGCAACGATCCATCAGTATTAACAAGCTAATAATGCGATATGATGATCTTATGTTCGGCGCAGGAGCCTGCAGAGTGAGAAAGAGAAGAAAAACCTTTTTATGTGGGAAACCCATTTAACAAAATAATAATTAATTAATTAAAACGCACCTGGAGGGGGACTTTAAGCTTCATCTTCACTGAGGGGGCAGTTTTCTTTGTCTGCTGTATTGTCTGTTTTGCTCTTATCTTGGATAATGAGTATTAGCAATTGGCCGACTCAGCACTTAAAAACGCAAATAAAGTAAAAGGCAATAAAATAAATGTATTTAGATTAAAAGAGAATTGTTTTAGGTTATTGATTAAGTATTTTATTAGAATGTGCATGCGTGTTTGTAATATATGTTCTTGTAACCTGAAGAGCACAGGTGTGGTCCTACTTTTCCCTCTTACCGTTCCTAAATAAAACCCATCACATATTTGAGTATCCTATGCAATCTTCTACCATGACTGCTAAAAAAAAAAGTGTTGCACGGCTTTGATTATCCTCCAAACACACACACACACTGGCATTAATACACACACTCGCACATGCAACTCTCCTCTGTGTCCCTCCGTCACACTCCCGCTGACATGAGCGTCACTATTTCTCCCCGTTTCTTCTCTTTATTGTCCGTCTCTGACACCATAAGCATGAAACAAGCATCAGACGTTTCACAAAGGAAGCATTTATCACATAGTTAATGTTCTGGGCTGCATTGTAATGTTTCACATTGTTTTCCCTTGCACACATCATTATCCTTGTGTTCACACACATACTGTGTATTCACACACACACTCACACACACACACTGAGGATGGCTTTCACCTCAATGCTTTTCTTAAAACTTCAACTGCAGGGTTCAAATCTACGGCACGGGGGAAATTGTGATATTAGTATTTAGTGTTGCTTTTTCACCCTTTGATGAACGTCTTGATTAACACTTAGCAATTTAAGATGTAGCCTAAAGCAAGACACGACATAGCAGAGAGAAGCACACGCGGGCTTAAGTTCATTTTGAATGTATTTAGAGCAAACCTCCTTCCTTCTGAAATGGATTTCATCATTTCTTTCTTTTTCTCTGTGAGATCTTACACTGGAATTTACAAAATGTCCCTTCTTTGCCTTCGTTTAGCGTTTGAATGTATCCTGCAGTCACACACCTACATCGTGCTCACTAGCCCCTACAGGATGAATCGCACGCACGAATACTTACACAGCTTGTAGCAGTTAATGTCGACCAGCCAATCGCTGCCAAAGTCTTGTTCACATAATAAGAAAAGAGCTTTAAAACTAGCACTCGAGTGCCGGCGCTTCATCATATCCTCTCTGTGTAATTGTTACATCAGTTAAAATCTGCTCGTTTATCATCTTGCATCACTCCCCAGCACAATCACCTCTCCACCTCGCCTGGAGCCGGTTCTTGGTCTCACGTCAGGCCGCTTTGTTTTGGAGGGATGAGACTAGTCAGACGGCCAACGCAGGAGTTTAAAGACACTGTGACATTCTTCTCACTCTCACTGTGCATTGCTAATTGCCTTTTCTCATGTTTTCACTTTTAAGCTGCTTTCACATGACCAGCGGTAAAACCGCTCTGCGCCGACTGTGCTGTTGTTTTACTGCGGTGCCGCCCGCGTAACGGCAACAATGGATGAGGAGGAGGAGGAGGAGGAGGAGGAGGAGGAGGAGGAGAGGGAGAGACAAGTCTGACAGTTACTGACTCCTATGACAAACTTTATCATAATGATGCAGCAGCAGCAGTGGATGGAGTCAGAGTGTCAGACAGAGGGATGTGTGGCGGGATAGACGAGGAGAGATGTTGATATTCATTCTATAACATTTATTTTCCAGTTCTTTTCTAAGTAGGACTGCAACTACCAGTGACTGCCATCGTTACTCTGTTGATTATTTTTCCTACAAGAAGTTTGCTTTAGTGTATTTACGCTTATTCGCTTTCTTACCAAGAGCTAGAGGAGAACATTGTGACCACTCTCATGTCTGTGCGTCAAATACGGTGCCAGAGCTGGGAGTCGAGTAGCTTAGCTTAGCACAAAGACTGGAAGCCAATGGGAACAGCTAGCCTGGCTGACATGTGTTGGTGAGTCTTCTTGCTATGCTAAGCTAACGGTCTTTACTGTCTGATGAGAGTAGTTCTAACTTTCTGCAAGAATGTGTCTAAATGGCGTTGCGTGTTTTGTTTGAAGATATTCCATTTAAAATGATAAAACATTTCACATTTAAGAAGTGAGAACAAGCAAATGTCTGTCATGTTTACTTGACGAATGGCTTCATTTTCCAGAGACGTTTTACTTTTAAAGCGACTTTGCACTGAAGAAGCGTTACTATAGTGATGTGTACTTGGTCTACAGATGCAGTGGCTTAATCCACTTAATTTGCACTTAAAGCTTATAAGTGATGGCGTCGCACTAAAACAAAGTGAACATGTTGTTCTTCACTCTGCTTCTGTCATTAGTTCACTATCATTCCTGCTGCAACCAATGGAGGCGATAGATTCAAAGTAATGGTGGAGCGCCATGGAAATGATTGGTGTCGAATCAAAAATATCAAGATGACTTGTTAACACAAGTTGTTTTTGATCAAGATAAATCACGGTTTCATGTGTGCACTATTCCTCACAGTCATATTAATGAGAAGGAGAGGGGGGGGGGGGGGGTGACAGACAGTTGTTGAATGAGACTGAAGGAGGTGACAACAGATGAGTGAAGAAGAGGAAGAGGGGGCAGACCCAGTAACTGGATTTCAGAGCTTCACAGTCCCTAACGGTTCATTGGTGCCCTCAACCATGAACTCACACACATACACGCACACGCACACACACACACACAGCACGCACACACACGCAAACTCATAGAAAAAAGGAAATTAAAACCATTCAACGCTTTGGTGGGCTCAAACATTGTGCTCCCGTATACTAACTCATCTGTGTGTGTGTGAGAGAGTGTGTGTTTGCTCGCTTCTGTTGATTGGATTGGAGATGCAAGGTTAGACCAACAAGCCAATCACCTGCCAGTTTACAACTCTCATCACGCTACGCTTCGCTGTTCACAAACACTAACCCTCTTTATTTCTCTCTCCCTCACCACACTCTACTCTCTCTTTCTATTCACTTTCTCTATTCCCCCTCTCTCACACACACACACACATGCACACAAACAATCTCGGTAGGGAAATTCTGAAAATTGGTTTAACTAAGTGGGAGGTAAAGTACGAGGAAACCCAAACAACAGGAGACGTACACAAAGGACGATCAATCTGTTTCGGAGGACCAAACACACGGAAATCAAAAATGCATTGACGGAGAGCTGACGTCCAGTCTGCTTATTCCACCGTTGCTGTAAGACAGTTTAAATCTGTCTCTCCACTATTACTTCTTCCCTCGTTCCTGGAGGGAAATTCAATTATCCCAGCACAGAGGCAGTCCCTGTTAATTCCTGCAGAGTTATAGCTCACTGTTGCACTGAAACGAGTGCGGTGGTTAAAGAGCAACACTTGCGGTTGGTTACTCAGACAAAGTGGAAATGAGCACAACTGCACCCTCTAATTGTAACCTTGTAAAACATGGCTAAGTTATCGGAACACGTGTGTAGCCTCGGGCTCTTTTATCGACTCACCTGTGCCAAAAAAGTCCACAGAGGATAATATAGAATTGAAGAGTACGTGAGTCACTTTCCTGAAGCTGTAAACGACGTCTGGGTAGTAAATGCTGAGTGTGTTTTAATGCATTGCTTCTTTACCACCACTTAGTGTAAGTAGACACATCAGAGAGCGCGCTTATAATTCATGCTATAACCAAGAGTGAGTGTGACTTCCACTTCCAGTTGGGACAGAAGTGCAATTCCAAACTTTCATTTCATGAATTTAACCTAAAATAACATCCAGTATGTGGGTAACTAAAACCCCCGACAAGCTCTCGCATTAAAATGCACTTTTGATATTCCATCCCACCTTTAAGGGCGGTATACGCTCCCTATTCAATTGCATTTAAAGGCCCTGGTAATTATCCCCCCCCTGTGATAGGGCTCCGGTGAAGAGATGAATAGAACAAGGAACATCTCATCCTTTGTCTCTCTCCCTCTTTAATTCCCCAGCTCATTGCCGAGTCATAAAAAAAATGAGCTGGCAAACATAACGAGGGCCTGAAATAAAAAGCTGTGCAATGAAGAAGGGATTTGTACGTTTCTATCTCTCTGCCTCCCTGCAAATATGAGTTTCTGCATTGTGACAGATAAATGTTTTATATTCTTCTTCTCTATATCTCTTCTCCTTGCTTGTGTGTTTATGCAGACTTAATACATCGTGCACAAATGCTTCTTAATCTTTCTGAAAATGAAATGTGTTGAAAGACGCTTTCCTTACATCCTTAAGCTTCTATTTGAACAGCATATCATAGCTGAGTGTGTGAAATGTTAAACTTGTTTTTATATCAACATGTTGGTCTCTGTCTCACCAGGCTGAACCAGAGGGCTTCTCCCATTTCCACCTCTACGTCTGCGCCGCCTTCCTGGTGAGGTGGAGGAAAGAAATTCTTGACGAGAGGGATTTTCAGGTAATGTGCACACAAGACACAGGGGGCGCCATAAAGCTTTGTGTTGCTGCACACAGACTGACACTCACACATACATGAAGCCATACGTGTTTCCATACTGTGACGCTGATGCACCGTACGTAGCTTCATATGCATGCGAATGAATCTCAGATGTGCCGCTTGTGAGCAACAACAACATCAAAACAGACTGTAGAGCTGTTCATGGCCGACATCCCTCTGCATTACCTCCCTGATCATTAACTGTGAGGTTCAAAAGTCGTTGTGAGTGCATTAGTAGATGACAGTAGACAGCTGCCAGAAGGTGACTTTGGTTGCCAGCTCACTGGGGGATCTGGCTCCTTAACAGGAGCAGCACAGTCTAATATCATCCTGCACAAACATCATCTCTGCTTACTTGCCTTTGTGTCTTCTCTCTCTGTTCTTTCACGTTTCCTCTTCTTCCTCTGTATTACATATTTTGCACATTATTTCTAAACTTTGTCATTGATTCTCTTGTTCTTTCCTCCGCTGCTTTGAGTCTTTTCTCGTCTCCTGTCTTTTTATCACTCGCTAATTGGAAATATGTAAAAAGCCACCATAGAAGAAGAAAAGAGATGGAGGAAATGAAAAAGATATCATTCAAAAGCACCAACAGACCTGCTGTGCTGTTAGTCAGCTGAGTCCGGTGGATCAATACCGCTCTTTAAACTTCTACTCAAACTGACATCAGCCTGCAGTTTGAGTGGCAGCGCTGTCTCCTCTCCTCTGCTTGTTAAGGGACCTTTTTCTCTCGCATTCTCATCTGACTGACTGACTGCGTCATTTATCCTCTTCTCTTCCCAATTTCTAATAGCTCACAGGGTTATCTATTCCTCGGGACATTGCAATACGCTGCCCTGATTAATTACAGTAAAGTAAACATGTGATATGATCGATCAATCATTGTCACCTGACGCCAAAGAATCCCACCCTGAAGCCACGTTCCCTATATCTGCGCTCTGTGTGTGGTCATCTGTGTTCTCTTAAATACCTCACAACTGCAAGCACACTATTCTCCCAACTCCATATAGTTTTGCTGCCTGACTGGCTGGCTCGCCACACAGACTACCAAGTTCTGCGCCAAGGACAAAGTATCCATCCTCTGAAGATGAGAGGAAAGAGGAGGCGTAGAGGGAGGAGAGGATCAGGGTGGGAAGAGAGGTAGAGGAGACATAAGCTCAGATTCAACTTTAGTGCAATGGAGGGGGGAAAGCAAAGGTTTGTTTTTATATTGAGAGTACAATAATGCCGTGGCACACTTTGTTACGTTATAACCCTGAGACATTATTCCAGAGACACAATGTTACAGATGATTAATTACAGACGATTATGCGTTGGATGCAGTTTCCACACGCTTGAAATGCTTCGAAAAGGACACAACAATAAGCAATTGGACTTCCATATCACTGGCTTCCCAATATAAGTAAGCAAAGCTGCCTTCCAGAGGGGGATGTGTTCATTAGATAATGCTGTATGTGTGTATTCAGAGTTTCTAGAGAACATCAAAGCTTTTACTTAGTTGATTTACATGTAATTACTTTCATAAAGAAAAGACTTGTCGTTAGGTAAAGTCATTTCGTATTACAATATATTAATACGATTTAAATAGCTAATAATGACACCTTGGATCAGAGCAGCAGCGCTTGTGTTTATGGCCATCATACTGGTTTTTATTTATTCAAACCACTGTAGTAGTTGTAGCTGAGAAATGACTGTTAGCACTTGAGAGGTTTTACTGTAGCGCCCCTCAGGTGGTAACACTGAAGAAAAGAAGGATAAAACCAATACAATTCCAGCTGATGCAAGGGGGCCACTCCATCTCTTCTGTCACTCCCACCATATAATAAATCAGAAGAAGTCTTCAAAGGCGGGAGCAGTCGGAGGCTTGTGGTTCTGAAGAACCTGTGTTTTAGATTAAGGCCAGTTGATTAAAGCTGATTCACCCACTGAGACACTGGAGGCTGTCTGAGTTTGAAGATGAGGCATCAACTGACTCATCTGTTCTTACTTTCATGCTCTTCTTACACTCGCTCCCCTTTTCTCGCCCAAGTTGCAAGTCTTATAAGATTGCTCCTTTTTGTTGGATTCCATTTTTTAGATTGAATTTGAGATGGTTATAGGTTTTAATGGATTTCTGCAGCGGTTTTGAGCCGTGCGCACAGAGAAACCTCACTAAACTGTGTGCAGTTACAGTGTGTCCGCTCCTGCATTCAAATGTTTTCATTTTTTGAAAAAGGAAGAAGGAGAAAAAAGTCAATTAATTTATGGAAATATTCATAATTTGAACATGACTTGGCCGGCTTACTGAGAGCAGACAGAGCCTGTGGGGGAGTCAACAATGGCAGACTTGAACATCATAATGAATCCAGGAAGCTCCTTAACACTATCAGTTGGAAGACAGTGAGCTCAGCTTATTTCATGATCACAAGTAGGAGAAAAGCTTGTGACTAAACTCTAAAAAAAGGGACATTTCAGCTCTGCAGTTATAATGTCCCACCTTCTGCTTGTTAGCCATTCCAGCAGCATGACTCTGCACATTGCACTGCGTGACGTTCATGGTCACAAGAGGATGAATCCCCATCATCTCAACCACGTTGGGCACCGTGCATCTGGTGCAGCAGGTCAAAGTTTAACATCCCAACATCTACTAGAATCTGATAGATCAGCACATTTTTCCACATGTCATCCTGACACTTCCCTGCCCAGTATACAGCAAATGAGCTCTCATCGCCTATTTGTTTATGTCCTCAGGGGAAGTCTGTATTTATGGAACACAGATGTCCTGTGTGTGTGTGTCTGGCTCAGTGTCGCAGACTGGATTCATATATATTCAGATTTAAAAGTGAATAACATAACGATATGTCCTTGCACGTATTGATGGTGTTGCACGAGTTGTGTCTTTGAGAGAAAACTCTTAATTTTCACAAATTGATGAACCAAATATAACACAATTTATGATGTAGTTTTTTGACACAGATTAGTCTGAGTAAGGAAAGAGAAAAAATAAAAAATGTCTTCTCCTCTCAGCTTTAGTGGTTTAATTCCAAGAGATTTCTGCCTGGGATCCAGTGAGCCTCAGAGTTCAAACGTGGGCCTGCCAGGTTCTTAAGGGCCTGTTGAACAGCTCTTATCTCCACATGCTTTATCCAATAACCCTCACAGCATCCCAGTCCTCTTATGTCTGTTTCTCTATCTCTTACTAATTCATAGCCTTTCTGTTTTTGCCACTCTTGCTGTTCAGTTTCATCTGTTTCCTTCTGTCTTTCAATCTGTCTTTCTTTCTTTTGACCGAGTGTCTCTCTGCCACTTATTCCTGCTCTTTCTCTTCCTACCGTTCTTTCCCACACTTGGCACTTCATCATTGACATTGTGATTAGAGAGGGCCTTTAGGGATGGGATTGTGGGTCAGTCGGTCGAGCCACCACTTTGGTCCAGACTGAAATATCAATTTGGATGGATTGCGAAGTGCAGACTTTTTATGGTCCCCAGAAGATCAAGAGTACCGTCATTTGGGATCCTTTGACTTTTCCTCGTGTGCCACCATGACATTTTTCTGCTATTTAGTGAAGAATCTCCAAACCTATTGGACGGATTGCTCTGAAGTGTCTTCAGAACGTAGCTCTGAAACTGTCCAAAGGCAACAACATGCAGTCAAAAAGACAATCCGACATTAATAGTTTACAGACATCAGTCTTGCGTTTTCACATGCATCCTCACAAACAACATGCCCTTCCAGCAACATAATAAAGGTTTCCAACCTCTTCTCATCAATCTTCTCATTATAGCACTGAATTGCTTCTCTGATTTCCCCGGGCCTGCAGGCTAATTAGACTTGTAGCAGCCAGTTAGCACAGCATAACATTAACAGCTTTTTGTTTTGTGTTAAAGCTTGAAATGACTCTTTTGATGGATTTGTGCTTTGTTAGGTCTCCTGAAATATATGAAATATGTATATACTGGTTTGAATTCGTAATGCTTTGTCATAGATTTCATCACTTATCAGCCGGAGTTGAAGCTTCAAACTTTTTTTAATGCAAATTTGGGAGTTGAGAAACAAGTTGTTCTTTTGAGGTCATTGTGTGTAATACATGTAACCCTCTAAATCTGCTCCGTCACTGCCGTGTAGTCACTCGCTGTATAAGTGAGAGCTAATTGTCTTTAATGTAAAATGTCGACCGGGAGAGCAGCGGTGTATGACAACCTGCTGGGGAGTTGCATGCTCGGGGTCCTGAGAGAGAACACGAATGATTGATTCACTTTAATAGTTTTAATTTAAAATTGCATGCAGAAAGTAATTTAAAAAGGATAATTCATGCATTGTTATCAAAAATAGTAAGGAGAGTAAATGTGAATCTCCCGGTTGTGGGATTGGATTGGTTAAGCTGCTAAATGAAAAGCTGGAGGAGTATGGCACTCCCCAAGCAATCTGCCTTCCACCGTTCCACCTCAGCTAGCACTCTACTGCTAACTGCATGCCTGGACTGCATGTATAAATTGGCGTGTGCACCAACACACACACACTTTTTTTCATGCATTTTCTCTGTCACTCACAACCACACGACAACATAAACATGCATATAAACAATTCTCTCTCACCGTACAGTTTTATTCACTTACGAACACACACAGTAATAGATATTATGCAGGTTTGTTGTTTTCACTGCAGCACAGTCAGCCCCATTTCCCTTCAGTCCGTGCTTCCTGCCGACACCAACACAGCCTCTGCAGAGCTGCCTTTACATGACTGAATGACCTCTGCTCTCTGGTCCCTAAGACTGCATACGTGGAGCTGCTTGATTGTGAAGCTGTACCTCATCCTGGATATTAGAGGATGGGGAAGTCTGCATTTGAAAATAAAAAGGTTCAGATGCAGCAAATAATCATGATTTTCAGTGATATTTTGAAATTGAGCAATAACTAACAACCCGGCAGCCAGAAATTCAGATAGACGGGGGTTCTTGTCAGATTTGAACACAAATGTCAAATTGTTTTGTATGCCAGAAAGAGCGGAAACGTTGCTGTTTCTGCAATTTAGCCGATTTGTAATTTGTTTCCAAAGATGACAGCCTCGTAAAGGACTTCTCCAGGTGGTGCGCTGGCTTAAACAGACTTTCATTTTACTCATAATGTCACAACTGCAATCTTTCCCGGTGCTTGAGCAGGAATCATTTGCTGCTTGTATAAACGACTTTTTGCTTTTTAAATCTGTTCAAATAAAGCCTGTGTATATTTATCACAAAGTATTCTGCACGTGTGATACGACTTCAGCTCATGCGCTTTGACGTTGGAAGTGTTGTGCAGCAGAAATGCTACTTTACAATTTCCCATATTTTGAAAAGGCACAAAACACTAAGTGTGGGAAAGAACTAAACTAAACGCTTATGTTATTTATCAAATGTATGTGCACGTTTCAGTTGCTTTGCGTATTTACAGTCTCTCCTCTGCTCTGCTTCGAGAAGGGCGAATCTCCGCTTCCGAACATACACACACGCGTGCGCACACACCTACAGTCAGAGACAGAGCGGAGGAAAGGTAAGGAAATAACTTTAAAAATCTGCGCCACACACACACACGTGCGCACACACCTACAGTCAGAGACAGAGCGGAGGAAAGGTAAGGAAATAACTTTAAAAATCTGCGCCACACACACACGCGTGCGCACACACCTACAGTCAGAGACAGAGCGGAGGATAGGTAAGGAAATAACTTTAAAAATCTGCGCCACGCACGGACCTCATCCAGCCCAGGCAGCATCCCAAGCAAGCTTCAAGGTTTCCTCCTCTTGCACCATAACAAATATTATTATAGATGCATATTGCGTACATACTGTACATGTACTTTCACATGTTCAAGGATATGAGAGCAGATTATCTGTGTTGCATTTTTTACATCAAAGGTCAAGCAGGATGTAAATGAATCTGCAGACAGTTGTGTCCATTCACAAACAAAACCAAGAGCATTATTTGTCAGCATTCATTTCATCAGTGGAACCTTCCGATCTCGGCCATTTATCAGCGTTTCCCTGAGATTTCATTAGCAAGCGTTGCTGAACAGTCCCCGTCGTGAGGATCCCCCGTCGTAATGGCCGAGCGTTTAGGTGAAAGCAAAGCGATTAGTTCTGTCTAAATGGAATCTCTCTGTCACTACAGTTTTCACGAGGACACGCAGGACGAGCTGAAGTGAGGGGGAAACAGTGAGGTGTTGAAGAGACAAAGATTTGTTTTCACTGTAATTAATGGTGTGTGAAAAACTTTACCTTTTGTAAATGTCAGCGTCTGTCCTCAGATCAGTTACGTGTGGAGGACGCCTTGGGTTAGGCTGCCATGGCAATAAAGTAAAGGAGGGCGCTCCAGAGGAACCGGATTGTTCTGGAAATGTCAGCACTATTTCAATCACCAGGACCGGGAACACTTTGTTTATGAAGTCTTATATTGTAGAAAAGATTGTGCCGGTTAGCTTCAGTTTGAGTAACGTAATCTGGTGTTTTTCATTATCTATGTTGTATTTAGTTAGTAACTGCCAGCATATCTACGTACACTACTGGAGCCACACTTTCTTTTGTGTGTCAGAGTGTGAACTTTAGATTAATGTGTGTGTTTCTGTTCTAGCTGCTGATCACTGCCAGCTTTCTTTACACATTTAACACTCGAATCAGTGTGTGTCTAAGGTGGAGCCTGATCCCTGTGCTTCCCCTGCCACTCTTCTGTATACTGTTAAAAGAGACAGAGTGTTCATTTACCCCAATCATTGTCCTAATAAAGCCGTTATTTTTTGCTTGGTGACACATTCCACAAAGACCTCCTTTTTAAAGTGTATTTTTGGGAAAGAAAAGCTCAATTTATTCGGTCTAATTATCAGAACAAAGTGTGTCCCTGTCAGGACGCCAGGACAACGCTTGAAAACTGGAACTCTCACAGTTTAATCAGGACATCTGGTCACTCTAGATGTTTCACTTTGCCAACACAAATGTTGAGTGTTACAAACAAAGTAGTCCGTGGGGCCCTCTGCTGGGAAAGTCCCCTTTTCTGTCTTTACAGAATGCACTCTCCATTAATACTTGTATTTCTGTCATTTTATGATATGTTAAAGAGGCATTAATCGTCCCATATCATCTAGCCACAGCTGCCTTGGTCCTATTATAAATATATTTAGTATACAAGTATTTGTGGTCGTCTAAACAATAGCTTAACCACGTCATGTGATATGCAACTTCAGTACACGAGGAACAGAGCTTACAGTGTGCGGGACGCGTGTGTGTGCACATGATCAGGAAGGAACCAGCTCCGCCTCATGGAACCTCTTTTTACTCTTTATCTGCATGTACGTGCATGAGCACTAGCAATTCGCCAACTTGCAATTTCTGGAGAAGAGATTGATCCCTCTGATTAATTCCATATTTTCCCCCATTTATCACGACAAGACCTCCTCATTTTCTCCCCCATAACTTTCTCCCCACACTTGGCTGGTATCAAGCAGACCCTCTCAGGGGTGTGCAGCTTCCCTGATGGATGGCACCGTAGTCTATAGTGTAGAAAGGGAGGCGAGGCCACCCCCGATAAACAACTTCTAATAATCACCCCGTTGATTGAGTGCTGCGCCTGATGTGGCTTATGAATCTGTTTGTGCAAAAACAATAGAAGATCAAAAGAATGAGAGAATTTAATATGGTGGAAGTAATGATGTAACCCTCCACCCCATCCTGCCTTTCATTCTGTGACATCCGTCTTTCACAGCTCTCCTTCTACCTATTCTCTCCATCACTGTCAACTAAAGTTAAAAGCAAACTTGTACGCTGACTTATTGTACTGTATGGTTTTAATGACCAAAGCTGGAAGCTTGGAAAGTTGGTAGCGATCAGTCCTGGTGTGTCATTGGGTAGACACAAAGTGAGCGAGTGTGTTTTCTGCTAAGAGATGTGCACCAACACAGTTATTTATTGGCTGGAGATTGTTGTGCTGATGATCAATGGATCAATGCATGCGAGCATAAGTTGCCAGGAGTCTCCTCCAAGCATTTATCAGCTCAAAGCAATCGTGTGTGGGATGATTAGCTTTCGCTCGGAGAGTCATCGACGACATTATCATTGGCTGAGGTTTATCCACCAAAGGGAGGAAAACAGAGATAGGAAGAGTCAGAATTTTATGTCTTTTTTTTTTGCCCTAAGATAACAGAATTACAGTTGTTGTTCTGTCAGCCCATGAGCCGGCTGCGTGCCCCCCTGCTCGACTCAGTTAAGACACGAAAATACCAAATAAACAGAAATATCGACCGGCTTGTAAAGAATAAACACTGCAGCAGCAGCAGGAGGAAGGAGGAATAGATTTTTAAGAAAAGGAGATTTGAACTGAGACATAAATATTGAATTTTAGATTTAAATGCTCTTCTATGCATTTCTGCTCCTGGCTTCTTCAGGGATCATGAACTCTTGATTAGGGTGCCTTTCTTTCTGTGGGTGACAGCTGGAGTAATACCGTTGAAGCTGCGGCAGGCGGTCTTATATAATAATAACCTTTTTCTCACATGTTAAAGTTGATAGGGCCTCGTCACGGTTGAACCACTTTCCTCAGCAGTGATCAGCCTGGTATTCAAAGTGTGTAGATACACCACAGAAAGTAGTTCCGCATGTTCCAAACAGTGTGAAAACAAAACTGTTTGCCAGATTTCGGGTGGTGATGGTTGAAGCAGAAAAGGGGCAAATGGTTCAATATTGACTGCTCTTGAACTTTGAAGTTGTACGCGCTGAAAAGTGAAACTTCTCAAGCAGAGTGAAATATCAGCGTTAAATGCCTCGACACACAGAGGAAGCACAGACAACTGCCTTGGCACTTAGATTGCTTCTGGCTGCATTTTTCCAGAGGTTTTGAACTTGTCACTGTGTTGGCTTTGACTGGTACAGAATGGGTTTGACTGAGCGTGAACTGCCGAGAGCAAAGAACTCAAAGTTATTTCACAGATCTATTAACTTTTTATGCTTAAGTTTTAATTAAAACCAATAAAATACATTATTCTATGTGGTGTCAGTTAGTGGGAGTAACCTCAACACGAACACCTACGCTTGCTTACTGAAAGCTTTCATCCATTCTCATTCACTCCCACAGTATTCAAATGACCAAAGGTTGTATCCACATGCACGCTCGTCTTTCCCTTTTAATAAAGGATATCGCAGGGTTTTATGAATTAGTTTTGTTTACACAGTAGTGGACTTATGTTGACCTCCTGCTCAAAGCATGCTGGAAATACATAAATGTCAAATGAGATAATTGTTTCATCACTTCTTTCTTATTCTTCTTTTCTCTAGTACTTCTCAGGACTGCATGAAATTGACTAAAACTGTGTCTAAGATTGCATAAGTCATCATATTGTATTGCTAACTGTGCTTTCTCCCAACACTCTGAGTGCACAATGCGAGCGGAGCTGCTTTATTTATTACATTTTTCCGTTTTGCATCTATTTCTGCAACATTTTGCAGGTCAAACTCACCTCTTCTCTGCCTTATCTATTTGAACTTTAGTCTTTTGTTCATTGTGAGTTTGAAGCTGTATGAATTCTGCAAAATAACAGATCAGACATCCTTTCTATGGACATAATATAAATTCTATACACAATATTATATGGCAAGCTCTGAGGTGAATCACTTGTAGCTAAGTTGAAGATTTACAATGGAACTTTGTGTACTGCTGCTTGGAACAGCACGGTCTCCTCTTGATGTGCTAAATACAGCTCGGCCCTCGCCCCGGGTACAAAGAGAGAACTCCACGAGAGGCAGCTGTTGACATTTCCAAGACAAAAGACAGGCGAGGTGAGAATGTGTCTCTGAACCCGACACGACTGCACAGCGTGGTTACCTCGAACGGTCCATTACTACAGCGAAGGAAATGCTTTTACTGCATGAGTAATATGCACACTGCTGTTTCCACTTGTACTCTTATTAATTAATCTGTATTGTTTCACATTTATTTTCTATGATATGATGACTGGTGGTTAACATGCAGTGTTATGGGCATTCTTTTAGTGCATTATAATAATAATAATAATAATAATAATAATAATAATAATAATAATAATAATATATAATTAGGTCAAGGAATCACATAATTGCTGGTCACTCACTGACATTTATTTTCAAGTATCTTATTTTATTATAATTCCCATAGCTGCAATACAGAGTGTTATAATGTGATTCTAAGTTACTCCGAGTGGTCATTGGGGGATTGAGGTGTGGGCAGATATGATACAGTACAAGGCTCTATACGTGCTCATTGTTTGCTGTAAGTAAAGTAAATATAATATATAAATAGAAATATTTCAGCTTCTATTTCCAGGTATTTACATCTAGATCTGATAAACAACTTAGAAGATAGCACCTTTTATTTGAACCCACCCATTTTTCAAGTGAGCAGAAGTATAGGAAGCATGTGACTTTCGTTGCCCAGGTGTGTCCTGTACATTGTTTATTCAAACAATAAATAGCACTGAATGTCTACTCTCAGTTTCAGCTTTGGGTTTTGCCTGTACAGACTGCATTTATAGTTTTAAAGGTGTAACCAACATGAAGACCAGAGAGCTGTCAATGGGAGAAAAGCAAGCAATGTTGAAACTGAGAGAAGATGGAAAATCAATCAGAGCCAATGCACAAACATTGGCCATAGCCAGTACAACCATTGTAAATGTCCTGAAGAAGAAAGAAACCACTGGTGTACTGAGCAACAGACGTCGAACTGCTAGACCAAGGAAAACATCAGCAGTTGATGATTGTATTGCATTGTGAGAACTGTAAAGAAAAACTCTACAACAACTGTCAGTGACATCACCAACAACCTCCAGAGGGCAGGGGTGAAGGTTTCACAATCCACCATTCGCAGAAGACTTTGGGAACAAAAGTACAGAGGCTCCACAAGAAGATGCAAACCACTCATTAGCAATAAGATCAGGAAGGCCAGATTAGAATTTGCCAAAAAGTACAGAGACGAGGCTCAAAAGTTCTGGGACAAAGTTTTATGGACTAATGAGCCAAAGATGAACCTTTGCCAAAGTGCTGTAAAGGCTAAAGCGTGGAGAAAGAAGGGATCTGCTCATGAAACACACAAGCTCATCAGTGAAACACGGTGGAGGTAATGTTATGGCTGGGGCTCGCATGGCTTCTTCTGGGACGGGCTCATTGATGTTCTTTGATGATGCAACACATGGCGGCAGCAACATGAACTCAGAAGTCTACAGAAACATTTTGTCTGCCAACTTAAAGGAGAGATGCAACCAAACTGATCGGGAGATCCTTCATCATGCAGCAAGACAACGACCCAAAACACACTGCCAAAACAACCAGGGAGTTCACCAGGGGAAAGAAGTGGAAGTGGTCAAGTCAATATCCAGACTTAAACCCTATTGAGTAGTTTACCTGCTAAAGAGGAGACTGCAGGGAGAAACCATCAACAAGTGAAAGAGGCTGCGGTGAAAGGCAACACAAAAGAAGAATGCATAAGTTTGGTGATGTAAATGGGTGGCAGGCTTGATGCAGTTATTGCAAGCAAAGGATTTGCAACTAAATATTAGGTATTATTCACTTTTCACACTATGTTAAGTCTCTGTTCCTATACCTTTGCTCACCTAAAAATGTGGTGTTCCATTACAAACGATGCTATCAGATTATTTATCAGATCTAGATGTAAATAGAAGCTGAAAGACTGATCTTTTTTTCTCATATTCATCTTTTGATGTCAAACTTAATTGTTTTCAGTGTACAGCAAAAATAAAGGAATTGGCCTCGCTGTTCCAATAGTTTTGGAGGGCACTGTATATATATTTATGAGTGCTTATAACTAGAATTGTGCCGTGCTGTATGCAGAGTATAATGCATTATAAGGATATAGGGCGTCATAGAAAGTGTAACCAAACTTTAATATCATAACAACAATAATGTAAAGCGGTGTGTAAGATGAGCCCACCTCCAGGGTCCCACTGCTGTATTAATCTACACCATCCAACCTTTACAAGACAACTTGGCTTTGCCATCCTATGTTAGCTCTTACCTCCGCATGCTGCAGTGCCCCACTCCTACATTAGCACCCACTGTTTGCCAGAGTGCCTCTTTTGTGTAATTATACAAACTACGGCAAGCTAATGGCCCTGACAGAGCCGTGCCCAGGTCCATTACACCTCAGGGTGCTGCAAAACACCATTACCAGCAGCAGCAGCAGCCTGGAGTGTTTGCGCATGTAGGTGACGGTCTGTATTTGAGCAACCTCATCTCTATGTGTCATGTAGATGTGTTGGTTGAAGGAGGTCGGAGGTGGAATGATACATGTCAAAGAAATACAACAGTGACTACGGACAAGTGCAATTTGAGCCACCAAAGTGTGTCTGTTGTGTTTGTTAGCAGCACACCTGTCATCTCTCTCCCATTAGTTTCTCCGGGGCTTTCCAGGGGCTTTTTCGGCTGTGGGGAGCTGCAGGTGACACCGCAGGAAAGACCACGAGGACTTTAGGCTCATTGTACACACTTCACTTAGCACCATCCCAGCAAATAGGCTTATGGTTGACAGGAAGAGTGTGTGTGTGTGTGTGTGTGTGTGTGTGTGTGTGTGTGTGTGTGTGTGTGTGTGTGTGTGTGTGTGTGTGTGTGTGTGTGTGTGTGTGTGTGTGTGTGTGTGTGTGTGTGTGTGTGTGTGTGTGTGTGTGTGAACAGGCATACATAACATAGATTTGTTCAACCCATTGCTCACTAATGTAACTCTGAACTTTCCCCGTATCTCAGAATGTGCTGTCTTCATGTTTCAGATTATCGTGTGGCTTTTGTTTTACTGACTCCACACCTACGCTAAGTTCCCACAGAGTGAATAGACGGCTCTTCTTATTCACTAAGGTGGAAGATTTCCCCCGAGCATGAGCGACTTTATAAATGTGGAGCAGAGATGAGCGTATTAAATCTGCTCAGCCCGGTCAGATGCAGGTTAAAACCATAACTATACTCTCTGCACGTAAATTTCACTTGACAGTTGCTTTGGATCCATTATCCCATTCCCTTTTTGAAGAAAGAGCTTGAGCTCTAACTCTATTGACTATCTGCTTTCCCCTCACTATCAATAGCCATTAACCACTTTAAGCCTGTCCAAGCGTAGGAGATGGAGAGCTAATTGTCTTCCTTTTGTAGCGTACTGTATACAGTAATGGTGGATCAATGAGTTTGTTAATATTGTGGGATAAACGGATGTTCAAGCTTGAATAACCACAAGCACCCCACCCCCCCCCACACACACACACACCTTGTTTCTGTCTCATCTGTACCTTTAATTTACTGTATCATCTCCTTCACTTATCTCCTCCTCACACACACACACACACACACACACACACACACACACACACACACACACAACATAACAAACACACATAAATCTCCATCTCTCGCTCTCACGCCTTCACTACCCACAAACACAAGCTATACATTCATTGAATTTCACGGATTGCAGAGCTTCCTTCATTTATTTTTTTCTCACACAAATGCACCCACCCACACACACAGGCACGCACACGCACACACACACACACTCACTCGTGGCCTCTCAGTGTGGAGTGTTGCCACCTGTGTGGAGTGGAGTGAGTGTAGCGTTCCCCCTGACAGCGAGATGTATGCAATTAAACCGTATTAAAGTCATTAGCCCAACAGAAGTGATAGCCAGCAGATGGTTACCACGCAGAAATATGCTCCTAATGAAGCTCCTCAGTCACTGCGGGTGTGTACTTGTGTGTGTGTACTTGTGTTTGTACTTGTGTGTTGGACGATGCTAGAGTGCTCCAGTGTGCATGTCCAGTGTATGTTTGTTTGGGTGTGCTTCCCAGGACTTGATTACACAGTGTTTGGTCCTTCTCCTGTAGCATAGCAATTAGTGCCTATTGTTGATGTACAAATATGGTAGCACATGTTAAATTTCCCTCCTACTATTAGCCCCCACCCATCTGCTGCCCCAACACTTCATTATATACATCGTACTCGCTTTGCAATACATTTTTATTAGGGGCGTCATGATTCGACCCCTCAGTCCTGCAACACTCTGACGATAGCGTGTCATATGTACTGCTACACAGGACGGGGCTAGCTAGTGTTAGCTGTCTCTCTTGGTACAGACGCAACATGCAGTACAACAGTCATAGCGAGACACCCAGGACCGGCGGGGCGATGCACAGAATAACTTTGTGCACTCACACTTTTACACAAATACATAGCAAACATGCACATGAATGAATGAATACATGAACTGCACGCTGTAAGTCCGACTGACACAGTAACAACATGTGGTGGAGTTAGTGGCCTGGCAGATCAGCAAGACAAAAACCTTCTTTAGCATCGGATGGTGTTCCCGTGACCAGACATAACATAATTATAAATATGCAACACATGAACCCACTCGTAACACGCAGGCCTTTAGCTGTGGGCAACATTGTTGGATTTCAAATGCGTGTGTGTGTGTGTGTGTGTGTGTGTGTGTGTGTGTGTGTGAAAGGGAGAGAGGTTGAGTGATGAAAGAAGGAGCGCTGATAGTGATGCTCTATTGAATACAGATGAGAGAAAAGGCGAGCTGAATTCTGATCGGACCGTCTTCTCTCTTTGCTCGGCTCTCCATCGCTCACAGCGAAAATACTTGAGAGCAGTGCGTCCTTCTGAACCGGGGGGAAAGTTATGAGGTCAGCCTTTTAAAGTTCAGGTTCATTTTCCATCCGTCATAGTGTTTTTTTAAATGATTGAAACAAGCAGCTGGATTTTAATGATCAAGAATCCGATCATGAACTGAGAGTCCTGCTTTATGTTCGACAACCCTAGCGGCCAAATTAGTTTTAGCAGCGATCGCTTACCGCATGTCAATCTTTAAAACACGCCAACAGGGTTTAAGCACATTGCAAGGGCTATTCACCAGCTACTCTCTTTCAAGGCAAACAACAAATCCCAACATTTATTATACACTATGTCAAAAGTAAGTGTCACCTTTAAGTTATCCAGAAGGCAGAGATGAAACACAGCTGCAGCCTAAATCTGTAGAATCTGGCTTGGATGGCAGATTTGAGTTTAATTAGTTGAAGAAAACTTGTCCTTTTCCATCCTCCTGCGGAATACAAATGCTTTTTGTTGAAAAGTCATCAGGGTCGTCTCACCGGCTCATTAAAAACGTGCGAGGAAGGAAAGAATTAATGGAGCCAAACACCATCAATTTAATACGTAGGAGGGTAAAATAATACAAAGTACCGGCTGTAGAGAATATTCTGAGTTAAAGTTTGACTTTCTCAGCAGCGTTGCAAAGATGAGGCTGGAATATGCACCGGAGTTTAGAAGTACTTTGACACACAATTAAATAGTTACGTAGGATTCATTATAGGGAGGAGCATAATGGCCAGGCATAAGGGGGGGGCAAACATTTAGACAAACATTTTTATTTTGCATTTCGAGTCTAAATGTCAACAATAAAGTGTTTTGTGCACAGGAACAAATAAATCCCAGGTGGACACCGTTTTTTGGCGGGTTTTCTTTGCATTTTGGGAATAAGGTTGAAATGTTATAAATCAAAATACGAGCGTTCGTGCTTTTACTGAAAGTTTGACTTTTTACTCGACATTTCTACTTTATTCTGGAAAAGCAAAATAAAGAAATGTTCCTTTCACTTCCCTTCATTATGTGTTATGGCTCTAATACTCTTCAACTACGTCAGGGGTGGGGAACCTTTCTCATGTCAACATCCTTCGAGGGCCATACTAATTATTGAACTCATAACCACTGCAAACAATGTTTAAGACACAGCCCATTTATTTCACCTTTCTTTTATGCTGTGCAAAAAAGCAACTTTTTTATCCATGTATCTTTCTGTTTTATCAGAAAACAAAACAAACAAAGGCCGTACACAATAATTAAATATAATAAAAAATAATATAAGTACCAAGAGGTTGATAGAAACTAAAGGGAGTATTGTAAATGGCAGTGATAACTGCACAGCAGTGGTGGAACTAGTCTGTTCTTAGTGTGGTGGTCTACCTCTCTATCTGTCCATGTCTGTATGTTCCGCTCTGCAGAGAGCTGCTTGTTGGGCCAAACTCCGGCCGAAGAGCGTTAACTTTATCCAAACGCACTCGTGCTTTCAGCTCGTGCAGTTTGGCATGTTTCGTGTTTCACCGCAAGCACGTCCTCATAAACTAGACACACTGGCCTTTTACTTCCACAAAGAAATAATCGTTCGTCCATTTCTCCTGGAAAGTGCGACATTCTGCATCCAGCTTTCTCTTGTTTTACACTCGCCATGCTGCGTTCACTGATGTCAACGACAGTCTCGTTTAATATTGACGTGTTTTGACATGACGTGACCACTCGTGTTGTGGTCAAGGACCCTGACCGTGGCCAGGAAAAACAGTCAATCACCCATCTGTTGCTGTCTAGATTTTTATTCTAGTTGATTTTTTTGCTTGTGTTTATGAATTACCTCGAGGGCCGGAGGTTCCCCACCCCTGAACTACGTGAACCAGTGTTGAAATACTTTTCTCTGCTCAGGAGTCAGATTCGTGTGGACACCAGACGACGCAACATGATTTCACCTTCGATGTGATTATCAACACCAGGATTGATTTGTAAACCCTGTTGTCACGGCAATGATTTCAGCCTTGACGATGAAAGCTCCCGGGACACTGATCCACAACGTGCACGTACACACACACACACACAATCAGTGTGTCTCACTGCTAACCAGTCTCATTCCCCTCGGAGAGAGAGGCATTAGTTGGCGAGATTGAACTTGTGTGTGTGTGTGTGTGTGTGTGTGTTGCTGTTGTGTGTCTTCTTACTTACACAGTAATGTACAGAACAGGAATCTGGGGGAGGGCTTGAGCTCCACTGAATTGTACGTGACACTTTATTCTTTCTTTTTCCTCCTCCGTATCCCGCACCTGCCTCTTTATCTTCCTTCTCTTTCACAGCTGTTTTTAAAGCACTTTGAATGAGTTGATAACATCTGTGTCGCACTCAAACATTCAGGAGTCTGCTACACTAGCATTACCCCAAAGGGTGTACTTTGTTGGAACCTCAGCTTGTAGTTACATTCAGATAGCTTTACATAGTTTTAGGCTGTCGTTTTCAAGTTAAAGTGTTTTTTTCGTGCTACATTCATACCTGGTATTATGATGTGATCTGCATGTGCTTACGTTACACCGATGATGACATCTGATCCCAGGCTCTTGTTCTCTATTGTGTCTTCATTAAATGTGCTCTGATCAGACAGACAGATAGCTAACGCAGTAAAGACCTGAGGCTGGAACAGAGTTTCACTGACATTGAAAAAACTAAAAGAGAAAAACATACACGTTTCCTAGTCTACATATCAGATCTATCTCAATATGCAAATGAGGTTTCTGGTCAACAAGCACGGTGCGTCCCAGACGAAGGCGAGCCACGCTGCTTTATGGGTTTCTGCTTATTTTCCTTTGCAGAGAGAGAACAGGTTTGTCCAGAGCTTTTTGTCCGGGCTTGATTGAGTTTCAAAGAAGATAAAGAGTAAATTGGCCTTTCAACTTGTTGGGTAGATTTTTTCCTTGATTGCATAAACCCCGAGCTGTGATTTGATCACAGTGGCGGCCAGATCCCCGTCAGATGTTGTCTGACCGTTTGCATTTCGATTGTAGTGCCTTCTGCATTAACGTGCATTCTTGCGTATCCAGATAAGATATCTGGTTACAGATTGCAGGTCAAGGTATAAATAGGGTCATGATCTTAACACCAATATTTTAATTATGGCTGCAATTTACAATTATTTTAATTGTCAATTAATCTGACGATTATTTTCTCAATTTATGTTTTGGTCATTTGATCATCAAACATAACTGCAGAAAAGAAAAATGGCACCCTAATATTTTACTCCTCTTCTACTCCTCTAAACCATTTGTTCTTTGTTCTTTTTCTTCCAACAGGGTCTGATGATCCTCCTGCAGAACCTTCCCACAATGCACTGGGGCAACGAGGAAGTGAGCGTGCTGCTGGCTGAAGCCTACAGGTTGAAGTTTGCCTTTGCTGACGCACCCAACCACTACAAGAGATGATGAGCGTGTCTCTCTGCAGCAGCTCCTCTTCTCCTCCTGCTCTTCTTCCTCCTTCTTCTGAACTTCGTGGCTTCTATTCCGTCAGGGAAGGACCTCCCTTTTTTCTTAACCTCCCTTCCCCATATTGTCCGATGGGCCTTTCAGCTACTAAGAGATTTGAATCAACCAATGACTGGGAGGACGTGCGGCGTAGCATTTTAACATGTTGATGTGGAGCCTTTTTTTAAATTATTTTTCTCTGATCAGCTCTGAAATGTGCACTCCTTCAGTCCTGTGCAGAACCCTGTTCATCACTGAAGACAACTTCTTGTCTTGTTTGGTCCACTCAAGGTGACGACTCAAAGTTGAACCCTAGGCCTGATGCAGGACCGTGAGCTGTGTATCAGCACCGCCGCTCAGAAAGATGTTCTTTTCTGCAACAAAAAACAAACAAACAACAAAATCCAATACCATGGCAATACATTGTTTTTGTTACTCGAGGCCAAAATGTGACACTTTTTCTTTCAGTTTGCAAAGACAAAGAAAGATGGCAGATGGTTTATATATCTGAGCCACAACTCAACCTGGAGGAAAACAACCTCTCCTGTTTCTTTTTGTTTCTTTCTCCTGCTGCGTGACAAGAGGGACACGGTGTTTTTCCTTCATGACAAACTAACACACTAGGACTTTACGGAGAGAGAGAGAGAGATCGTCAGTGTGTGAGGGCAAACATGCCCCCCGCCCCGCGCGTTGCAACATCACAGTGTGTGAGTGTAAGACAAGTGGTGAGACGCTGCAGAGTCACATGTTGATCCACATCACAGAAGATAATAAGCCATTTGGAGGAAAAAAGCTACTTATTCCCACTCAACCTGCTTAAATCATCTATTCACTAACCCTCCTCTCTGAACCCAGGACTACCTCAGAACACACGTAGTGACGACTAGAAATCCACATGCATACATCTGCACATATGTCGCTAAATTGAGAAAGATGCACACGTCAGTTAGTCAAAATTGCAAAATTGAATCATCAATTGAAGCTAAGTTTGAATTTCACAGAAAACAAAGTGCTTCTTCAGAGGTTTGTTTTTGAAGTAAAGATCCAAATGAACAATTTTGCCTTATTAAGATATAAATACTGTCTTTGTTTACTCTCCCGTCCTCTCTTCTGTCTTTAGACCCTTTTTCTATAAGTGCACATGCAACGTTCCAACCTGTCGGTTTCATGTAGGTGTTGGAGTCTGCAGGAGTCACTCCATGGATAGTTTGTTGAACAGCACAAGTGGACAGTGTGAAGTTATGTGCATCAGTTACTGATTTAGTTCTAATAAAGCAAAACACTTTGATTACACACTCTCCAAAAAAGTAGTTCCACCTCAAAAATACAACTTTAATTCCAGTTTTGGAGCAGCAGTAAGGCCGTCTGCACTGAGCTCAACATAATTGAGTGATACTTAATTAATGTGTCACCTGCGAGGCCTTCCCTGTCGCTTCGTTTTAATGCCTATAAACGTAGGAAAGCAGTTTATTTCTCTCTTGCACATTTAAAAAAACAGTGACACATGTTTGATCCATATTGGTTCTGCTAATTGAATCATGTGTAACCAGCACCAATCCTATATTCTCCATGTTGTCCTAAAGAAACAACAGGTAATCGGGGTGTAGCTGAGTGCGCCGTCGCCTTCTTTGTCCCCACCCGGTCTTGCAAAATTAAAAATGCATTTTTAATTTCACAAATACCCCTTTGCTGTAAATACAAACACAACGGAAGTAGAGCAAAATCATGGCTTCAAATGTCAAGGACAGAAACGTGACAGGCTTAACAGATGACCATTAATAAACTCACCCTTTAATGTAAAAGACATTTACATACAGCACATAACCGTTGCAATACCTTTGTGTTTCTCCTGTCTTTGTTGCTCTGTTCATATAGAGCAACATGGGAAGTCTTACCCAAAGTCACTAGCACCATATTGGTGTAATGTTTTGAGGTGGGGGATGGGGGGGGTAATCAGACATTCATGACATAACACAGAGCTGTTAACGTCTGAAGCCTCCTGTCGCGACTCCGCCAGGATCCATTATTGTCACCCCCACCTGCAAACGACGGTGTGCGTAGGTGTGTGAAGGAGAAAGGGATGGGGTCGTGTTTCTTTTGGAAGTTTCAGTGCGTTTTCCTGTGAGAGCTGTCAGTCTTTGATCACACTTGGGGATCTTTTTTACACAATCTGCACCAGTTTCACAAGCCCCTCGTCTCCCATGCTCTGTGACAAAGGAAAATCTGCACTTCATTTAAAAAAAGTCTACAGCCTTTTTTTTTTTTCTTCTCTCTCTCCCTTTTTTGTATGAGATTTATTCTTTCAACCAGCGTTTTAAAGATTTTTCATTTTTGTTTTAATTTTTTTATGCTGTTTTCATGACGAGCCTATTAAGTTGTGCCTGACTCTGGAGACATTAGACGACATCTTAGTCACCACAAAACTCTGACAGGTTTTTAGAAGCAATAGAATGACTTTGTGCATTTGCTGGGGTGTGTGTTAGCCACCAACATGAGCTGTTTAATAATACTCTGGGCATTTTAAAAGGTCAAGTGATTGAACAGTGATTGTAACTAAAAAGGCCTTTCAAGCTTTTGTTCTCCATGTTTGCTGTAGTAAGTTTTTTTTTTTTTTTTGCCTTTCCAAAACCAAATACACAAGAAGTAGAAGTGTAAGGAATTCTAGCCGACTATCTGCAGCAGTAACAGAGTTACTCTCACATCACTAGCTAACTACATTAGTTTGTGCGATTAAAGGTTATGTATATTTATGCCTAAGGCAACAAATAATGTTGGATGTTGACAGCTACTACCCTCTGTGAATGTGTGTGTGAGTCATCGCCCCCCCCACACACGTCTTTAAATCGTAAGAGTTTATATATTTTTTCTGTAATGTCATATGCAGTAATTCCCCCTTTATCAAGAAGTAGCTGCCGACTTGAGGTGGTTTAATAAACAATCACACATTCACATGATGCCAATTTCAAAACAGCAACTCTCTCTGCACACATACACCCATCTCCATGGTGATGAAGGCCATGGTGGTATTTGGCTGGAGCCCATTTTCTATCAACACACACACACACACGCACACACACACACACACACACGCACACACACACGCACACACACACACACACACACACACACACATGCTTCAAACATTCTTTGGAGCATCGTCAGGAGGGCATCCTTAAGTAACAGTTTTTGTTTCTCTTCTCGCTCTACTCCTCCAGACATGAAAATATGTTAATGAAAACCAAAAAGAAAAAAAAATCCTCCAATGTCTTGTCTCTTGAGTACTCAAAAAAAATCTAATAATACTAGAGCGTGTGGGTGACAGGAGTCCTGGTTCTTGAATTTAAAAATGTGTACAGAGATGATTTTGAAACAAAAATCTGTAAATAGAAAGTGTAAATAAATCCTATATATGACAAAATTGCTCTGAATAAGGCGTTGTGTTGTGTATGTGTGTGTTTTGTTCGAGTATGTGCACAATTTACGTGGTCGTGTATGAGCTAAATATTCCGTGTCCGACTGCAGTCAAACTGGAGGTGTAATATATTTGTGATCAGTGACCTGTTCCCCAGTGAGCTTCTAGAAAGTTTTTTTTATATGATGAAAATGCAGAAATATTGCAGATGTGTGTCTGTGCATGCATTATCCGGTGCAGGAAGCATTTAGCTAATTGTATTCACACACCATCCCTACATACATGGTGTAACAGGTAAACACTCCTCGCCTGCTCCCCGAGGAGGAAGTGGCAGCACTGGCATGGTTAATGAGGTGTGTGTGTGTGTGTGTGTGTGTGTGTGTGTGGCGCAGTAGAATCTCCCTCGCTCTCGTTAGGCTGACTGATGTTCACACAGGCAGCCAATTACGTAGTGCCGGTCACTGAGGACTCCAGTCACTTCATGGGAAATTAAAAATACATTAAAACCAACAATGGTCGCAGGAAGGCGCCTGCTCGTGCACGTTTGCACACGCACTAATGTGTGAAGAAAGGTGCCAACAAAGAACCGGCTGGAGCACACTGAAGCAAAAAAAGATCTAGTGCAAATATTAGCTAAATCAACATTTTCCGTTAGTGTTTTCCTCACGGCCATTTTCCTCTCTACAAATTGTAGCTGCTTACTATTTATTTGTACAGTATGTCTCTATTATAGTGTTCAGCCTTCACTGTTTACCTCCCAATGCCCGTCTAACTCCCACAATTTACAGGCTTATAAAGCACCGCTTGCCAGCGTGAGTCCCTTTCATCAGCGGCTCAAACTGTCTAATGTTACAACATCCTGGGATCACAAAGGCAAAGATGTCGAGGCAGACCTCAGGCCGTTTTCTTGGAGTTTTAAGCGAGAGTCTGAAATCAATTTCCTTTCTAAATTTCTGGAGAAAGGAGCTGCATAGCAACAGCATTATTGTCACAATGAAGGATAACACACAGATTGAGGAGGTCTCTGGAGAGGATTTGAGATTCACTGTGGGGGCGCTGGCAGCTGTGATGCAAATCAGTTTCAATTTCAAGTTTGTACCGAGGGAAGCAGACATGGTGGGAGGTGAAGGAAAATAATTTTCTGGTTGAAGTTAGTGCAAAAATAATATACACGAGATGAAAATGTGATCCGTCTCCATTAAATCCACAGAAGTACATCGAGCTTTGAGCGCGTCTGTGATGAACTCCAGCTTCTAACTGCTTCACCTGGGTGTTTATGAATCCAAACATTTATACTATTATCTGGGAATATTAAGCCTTTATTTGATAGTGAGAGTGGAGAGAGTCGGGAAATGTGAGTTGAGTTTACAAAAAACAACAACATAACCCAAAACGGCCAACAGCTGGCCGAATAGCTTCTGCTGCCAACTTCTTGTTCATCAATCAGAGACGGAATGAATGAGTTTATTAAGAGATTTAAAAAAAAATACTTTTATTTCTTTATTTTACAGGCGTTGCGTGGGATGCAGAAGTGAGCTCGTACATATAGCGAGTCATATTTCTGCACAGTTGATCCCTCTTGTGTTTGCTGTGATTGTCTTAACAATTTATTTTGTTGTTATCTTTTGTTTATGTCATCAACGGAGGAGATGGATCTGAATACCTGCACACTGACCGTGATAATCTCTCAGCTAAGGAACGCAGCGGGCACAGCTAATCTTATCAGAGATTATCATGGTCACCGTGTAGGTGTTTGGGTTTACCTAACATGCTGTTAAGTGCCGGCGCTGACGTTTGATTTACAAGTTACTCTCAAAGGTAAAATGCCACCATCTGGAATTCACGCCAGGAACCAACACATTTACAAAATAGTGTGAAATGAGTTGACTTTCCTCACAGGAGGTCGTGGTGGTGGTCTTCTTTTCTCTTTCATAATGTTTATTTTCCTCTTGGTATTACTAGTGTTGTTGTTGCTATTATCATTATTACTTTGGTTATTACAATTAGTATTGTTATTATCGTCACTGTTATAGTAATAGGCACAAAAAATATATATTTATTGGCTTTTGCACCTCAGGTTGGGAGGATTTCCCCTGTTGGGCCCCACACACACATCAGTCTGAACCCATGTTGTGTATTCAGTTAGCTTTGGTCCTCTGTCTTTGTCTTACTTCTCCTCTGGCTGTTTATGTGTTCCTGTACTTGTCTCCACTTGTCCTGTAATCATGTTTTGGGACGCTGACACTTTGCAACTGAAAAAGTTCCCTTCCCTGCTCATAAAATGTGGAACAGTGTGTTCTTCAGAGAATACATTGGAGGACTATTTAAAGAATGCACTTCATCTGAACTTGCAACAAAGAACTGATCTGTCCTTTAATTTCTTCCTTCTTTAATATCTTCACTTGCATCATGAACTATATGCAGGCAGTTATGGAGCTGAGCAGATATGAACATTGACATCTATTTTACCTTTAGTGGGTGAGCGCTTCTCTCTGTCAGTAACTAGGATTTACACAGGAAGTGAATATTTATACTTCACACAATTAGAGCATGACTCGAAACTCAGGAGACTTGTGAGGAATATATTTACTAGATAAGAAAGCTGAACTTCCCAAAATTAACTTTGACTTCTTACTCATCACATCAAGCTTCAGCAGCACTGAGTTCCCATCAGATCCAATGTATGTCCTCTTCACCGCCACTGACAGTGTCACGGTGACCAACATCCACAGGACTTTACACACGTGTCACTCTGAGGCTCAGATGGACATTAGCATTACATGGCAAAGCTGATGTACAACCCCCCAACTGTCCAGTGTTTTAGCATCTGATCAGCCTTCAAAATCACTGATCTACTACTCGAACCAGCCTGGAATATTTTTAATTATGTCACCGCTATGGCTAAATGGTTGAAACACTTAGCTAGCTTAAAGTAATGGCTATATGAAACAGCTAGCTTAACATAATGGCTAAATGGTTGAAACACTTAACTAGTTTAAAGTAATGGCTATATGAAATAGTTATCTTAACATAATGGATATGTCCAGCTTCTAGCACTAAGTGGTGGTAGCCTTCAAATGCTAACTTGACCAATAAGACTGAAACACTGATTAATTTAATCACAAGAAAACATTGCTGTAACAATATCCACTTGTAGCCTATAGCCTATATTTATAGAGTTAAATAACAGCCAATATAGATCCTAAATCTTGCCAAAATAGATACAGCGTTTTGCAATGAAGCCCTTCAACTGGATAAGCTACCTAGATTTACAGCCTCCTGTACAGTAAAAGTTGCTCTCATCCCTTCAATGCTGCGGTGGCTGTTTTTAGAGGTGATTGGGTAAGAATGGCTTAGAGCAGGAAAATGTAGCATTTGAGGCCCACAACAATTTAAAAACTGCAATACGAATGTCTTAACCCTTATAGTGTGTGTGTGTGTGTGTGTGTCGCCTCTATCAGAGTTAGGCTACCAAGCTGCTGTGTTAGCTAAAATAGCGGCCGACCCTGCTGCCCTAAGTGACTCTGTTGCGATAAGACAGAGTGGTTAGCAATGACATACTCAAGGTGTGTGTGTGTGTGTGAATCCTGAGAACTGGACAGTAGATTAATTCACAGACACTACACTTTGTTGAATTAGTCTTAGGTTCATTTGAAACATGAATCTGTGCTCCTGAACGCAACATAAACAGGATTTACAGTGACACATACTCTATGTGCATCTGATTATGTTTGTGTGCTCAGATGTGTTTGACAATGTGCAATGCGCGCCTGTGGGTGTTTGAGGGAGTGAAAGATCTTCCTCGTTTTGATCCAGTCTTGATAAGTCTGCTGCCAAGAGACAGTTTACAGAGTGCCATGCTGCATTGCCTTCAGCACCACAAAACCTCATGTTGTGACAATGAGCCACCTGGCAAGTTGCCCTTGTGTGTGTGTGTGTGTGTGTTAAAAGGAAAGAGGGGTTGTGCTGTACTGTGATTTTTGTGAAAAATATGTCCGAGTCTGTGTTTTTAGATGCGTGTTACGTCTATTTTGATGAAACTCAGAAGCAGTAAAACAGATGCAGAACCAAATTGTACAAAATCAAATAAACTCTTGAATGATTACAAAGAGACTACATAGATAAACATGTTTTTATTTTGATTACTTTTAGATATGCGTGCTAGTGACGCTGAGAAGTGAACATGAAACAGACAGAAATACAGTCAGTGCAGGCCTCTTCAATGGGCCAACTCTGGCCCCCGGGCCCTCAGCTCTCTGATAATGTGGCCCTGTTCTAGTGCAATCAGTCATAAAATCAGCTCACTGTTGAGATTAAACCTCAATGAATGGTTGGAAACATTTCCCCCCCCAGTTGTTCAGAGAGATGTCTTCCCACCAAGGCTGAAATTGGTGTCGTCGAGTCAGGAGCTGGTGAGGAGCTCAGTGCTGTGCTTATTTGATCTGAGCTGCGTGATATGGATTGCCAGCTTTAGTTTTCCCACAGGGATACATCACAGGGTTCTGACTGGCCGTGCGGACCAGGGATGTTTGCACGCAGACAAACATGTAGGCAGAAATTCTGATCCAACAGCTGTTGAAAACAAACGCACACAAAATGCTGTTAGACTGTGTGTGTCGGTATTTTAACTTTACTTTGGATGTTTTAACAGTCAGTTTACTTTTCTAGCAGTGGACCCATTAGAGGGAAGTGAGCAGCTTCGTGAGACAGTTTGTGGTTATCGAGTTAACACCCCCTCACTTTTTCCCACTCCCACTGGACCACTGTGAAGAAAAGATGCACTAAAGAGGTCTAATCTCCAGCAGCCTTCAAAGGGCTAAACTGTTCTTTGGGTACATTGAGAGGACTTGTTGAGTCCATAGGCCACCTTGACTGTGAAGTACCAGCCAGCTCTATCTTAACTTGTTCTGTTATAACAATGTGGGAGTGGGAAAACAGAAAACAAGTTTGATGGCACTCTAACAACAGGAGGAAAGGACTTACTAAAAGGCCACACCACTCAGATGTTTCTTTAACAAGGCCAGACAGACTTCAAGATAATAAGACGGCATTAACCCTTCGACAGTACGACCTGAGGGCTTTGAGTGTCTCCAACAAACAACAACTGAAGGATGAGTGAGAAACAACGTTTGTGACTTCCTGAGATCCACCCAGCACAGTCTCATAACATCCTGAGTGTTGTCACTATTCCATTACAGCATCTCTGTGGCATAATTTCATAAGTAAAGCAAGTACTTTGTATTGTATGCAAGTATTTTGGTTGTTCTTTTAATAATTTATTCAGGTGTGAAAGTTGACAGCATTTAAAAAAAGAAAACATTTGCAGGGGGCTAAACGCTTAAAGTAGACAGATTGCATAAGGTCAATTACGACCTTCTACAATCTATTATATGTGGCCAAAAAAAACACCTTATTTTTCTGTTACTCCGTCAGAAAACAAATAATTTTTATAAACGTGGAGTGCAGGAAACTTTGGATCCATGATGGATGAACTGTCTCCAGGAAAGAAAAGAAGAAGGAGAACAAGCGTGAGAGGTGAAAAGACACAAAGAGCTGGAAACAGAGAATTGAAGAAGACAGACATGAAGTAAACACTAAAGGGAACACAGGATGGGCTCTGCCAGTGATAACTGACTGGTTAATGGAAAAGAAAATGTGAACAGACTTTGACAGTTACGGGGGCTAAAAAACTTCATTCAGTGCTGTGCATCTGTTCAAAATCCTACTCGGGGAAGAACTTTCTCTCCTACTCATCTCGACTGCCAGTTACACAGCAATTAGCTGGGATATGTTGACACCTCTCAAAGTTTGACATAATATGAATTGTTTATCTTAAGGCTACAGAGTTACATTGCTTTTGCAACCGTCGCCACGCAACGGAAGGCCCTGTCACACATATCCGTATGGCGGAAACGTATACGAAAAACAGCCCACAATTAGTCAGAGTCCAAATACGTCCAACTTTTCATCGGATCGGAAAAGTGAACATATACAGATACGCATGTGTTATTGATAGCGCATCACTTACTTAAACAAAATGTATCAGACGAATGCCCAACGAATGCATAACTCATACAAAAATATGACAACACGCTGGTATAAGATTTGGAGGGATGAAACCCTTTTTATTGGTCACACAGCACACACAGTGTTCTCTGCTTTTAACCCATCCTAGTACCAGGAGTCTAGTACTAGGAGCAGTGGGCAGCTCATAGGACAGCGCACGGGGAGTAATGGGGGAAGGGGGATGTCCGGTGCCTTGCTCAAGGGCACCACGACAGGGCAAGAGGTGAACTGGGACCTCTCCAAGTAGCAGTCACACTCCATTTTTTAGTCTGGTCGGTGACTTGAACCAGAAACCTTACAGCTCACAGTCCAAGCCCCTACTGACTGAGCCACTGCCAAACAAGGCATAAGTAGTGTTCGTTAAGAGCAGGCGGTGTTACGCTGGGGTGCGTTGTTGAACGCTGATGTTTTGAGCATGTTCAAAATTACTGGACGTACCCAACATGTGTCTTCAAGTTATGAAGATGTTACACATAAGTTCCGTTACGTTAGACATATGTGAATACATACCTACGTAAATATAGTACGTCAATACCTACGTGAATACGTTAGAGGAACGTTAGATATAGGCTACGTCGGCTGACGGTGAACCCTACAGCCAATGTATTGATAACGAGTGGATAACCTATTCCTGCCCTATGTTAAGATGATGCCTGACGACACAGTAACTTATTAAACGTGTTCTCTACAGTACAGCTAGCGTTCAGCATGTTAGCCGTTCTCCATCATCAGCATGACGTGAACCAGATGGCACTTTTCCAGCTCCTTGGCCAGAGGCTCTGATACGTTTTAAATAAGTAAGTGATACGCTATCAATGTTTGACATACGTATAATAATGTGTTATGTGTTCATTATGTATACGTCAGCTACAACACCGCTGTGGAAAAGTTGGACGTATTTGGATTCTGACAAATTTTGAGCTACTTTTCATATACGCCGGCATGTTTCTGTCATAAGGAACTGTGTGACAGGGCCGTATGTCTGGCGTGTTCGGCGTGTCGTCTGCGTCCTTCAAACGATCACAACTTACCCTTAATTTATATCAACCTATTGCCGATATTTCGTATGTGCCATCATACGTTTCTGTCATACGGATATGTGTGACAGGGCCTTAAAGGACTTTCTCTTAGCAAAAAAAAATATTATTATATATATTATATATACTATATTTTGTGTCAAATTATTGATACATTTAGTAAGTAGCCGAGTAATAAACAGGATAATGTGCAGCGAGCCGCTCAGGTCTTAAGACAGAAGGGGTCGTAGGCTGTATGGTCTGTAAAGCCCACTGAGACAAATGTGTAATTTGTGATATTGAGCTTTATAAATACATTTCATTTGCTTTTAATTTGATAATTATTGCAGAACCCTGAGGCGAAGAGGAGAGGTCTCGACTCACCCTGAAGGAGTTTTGCAATAATGAATGAATCACTGCACATTATCCCTCACTTTTCAGTTTTTTTAATCTACAAAATTCATCAAAATTTAAAACAACAGTGACCCACACATTTAAAAATGATTATGTTAGGTTATGTAGTAAATTGACCACGTTCAGGTGTGTATGCTACTACACATGCATTCTGAGTGGGTGCCCTTTTCTCAGGTTGGAGCAGCAGCCCCTCAACATGTCTGCACACGTGCCTGTGTGCAGGTGTTTGGTTTTGATTGACAGCAGCTGGCAGGCTCACGTTACACTTAGCGGAAGTAAACAAACGTGCGCTGTCGCTGACGGTAGCACCTTTCAACAAGTTCAGGCTAAGACGTAAATTCATGTTTTTTAATTAGACAAAAGGGAGGATTTAGCAGGAAAGCTAATGTGGTTGTGTAATTTAAAATATATATATTGTACCTTTCACCAGAAGCATGCCTGAATCAAATATACTCTTTGTAACCATCACACTGTTTTTGGACTTGGTTATGAACTGAAAAAAGTGTTTTCCTCATTAGAGTATCTACTATTTATACATCTGGACATGTATTATATAAAACAAATGTGTAGATATAGATGTGTGTGTAGATATAATGCACACACACACACACACACACACACACACACACACACACACACACACACACACACACACACACACACACACACACACAGAGTGACCTGCTGGGTGCCAGTATCTCCTCTATCTATTTATGTTGTGTTCGCCTCGCTTCCTTCCCTTCCCCCTCCTTTCCTTTTCTTTCTCCTCTCTCTTTGTTTTGGTTTAGGGAATCACACAGCCTTTAGAGGGGTCGGTACTCAAGCTGCCCTGTTAGTAGTGCTGATTTAATCTTCATTTGAATTTCAGAGGAGGTCTAAACTGCTGCTTTTCATTGCGGTGGTGGTTTAAGGGATTGGAAGGGCTTTTAAATTCAGCCTGACGTGATTCGAGTTAAAGAAGCCTCGAACTTCAGGATTATTAGAACACAGCTGAGAGTAAAGCGAAAGAGAGTTATACAGTGAATTTACATAATCTATATGATGCATAACATGCCACTTGTTTGAAGTTAGTGGCAACAATAGTGTCCATCTAACTAGTCCGTGTGGCTCAGCACATATTAGCCTAGTGGCCCAGGTTCATGGAGGCTTTGTCCTTGTGCTGGAGTCAGCTATTTAAAGTTCCTGCCTCTTCTGCTGTCTAGTGGACGACACACTAACTCTGCTCGGAGCCCAAGGTCATTGACAATTTTTCTTCAGCCATCTCTTTAATAAAAATAAAAATAAAAAAGGACCTTGAGGTACTGCTAGGAGACTGACAACAAAGAGATTAATTTACTCAAAAAAGGGCAATCTTTTATGTTTCTGATTTTGCTCTTCCCTGAAGAGTCTTGAAACTGCAGGGTTTGCCAAAGTGGAACAGACCGTCTCTGTTTCTGTAAACTGTAGAACTACTTAGATTCAGATTCAAATATTTGGGCTTTGAGTCCCAGTTTCTCTGTTCTAAAGATAAAGAGTGTAACCTGATTTTTAGCACATTTAATTATTGTGGGTTTATTGTGGCAGTATCACTATTTGACATGTCGCTAACCAAGCAAACACGACTGTATTTAATTAATCTAAAGTAATCCAGACGCTATTTGCTCTATTGTTAGCTAGCTAGCTCTACGTGCGCTCTCCTACAAGGCTAACATTTACAAGCTACCTAGCTAAATTAGCTTGTCGAACTAGCTTCTGCTTTGTCTATTTTCGTCATCTTTCTAGTGTTTTCTTACAAGGAGAAGTTATTAAACTAAAGTTTTATCAATAATGTACTGCATCATAACTTTTGATTCGCAAAACAGTAGTGTACATGTGCTCTGATTAATAAATGTATTCTTGAATTTTGAAACAGTAGCTAATAAGTCTCCATGATGCCTTCTTTACGCACTCTTAGGAGATTGATTGAAAGCACGTGTATTATTAATTTTTTTAAATTTACACCGAAATAGGATATATATCATGATTTATTGGAAGAAACCAATCAATTCATAGGTAAATCAGATGTTCATCACCCCCATTTAGCCCAAATGGAATGATCCAATGTTTCATAACCACCTTTTCCAGCCACTGCAACGATTGGACTGAGATTGACAGTAAAATCAGGTTCCCTCGATCAAATCGTTGGCTATTCAGGCTCACCCCTAGTAGGAATTTTCATATGTATTACTGTAGCATTATAATTATATTATATTACAAACAATTCAGCCAATTAAAATGAGCTATAAATGTTGTTTTTTTGTATCTTGCTTGTTGAACCCAACAAATGGGTAACTTTTAGGCCAACTTTTTAGGCTAGCATTGGGGGTTAATATATAGAAAATGCTATCAAGTTGAATAAATGAGAAGTCTTCCTGTACTTCTAATGTTGCTGACTGCAAATGCAGCAGCAACTCAGATGTTTTTTATCAAACACTTGTATTTGTCACATTAATCTGAAAACATTTCAGATGTCTGAACGCACACTTGGTGAAAATGTCAGTGGACTTCTGTCTGTATATTTTTATTGCCCGACTTAATTAGTTGAATTTGTTCCACCTCACTTATTTAATTAGTATATAGGAATCTTTTGCTCTGGCTCACTTAATAATAATCTTTCTCATTTAAAACATTTATTGTGAGACTCATAGCAGAAAGGAACATTGCTGAATATCTTTGAATATATGTGTTATTACCTTTTACTTTTAAACCCTCACTTGTGAATTTTGGATAAATCTGTCTTCCACTGTGTTGACAGGTGTATCGCTATAAATATAAAATAGACTGGAAAGGCACTGCATTCCCTTCAAAATACAGCGACACTAATGTCAAAATAAATCCTTTGTGATACCTTGTTGGTACAGTACGTCTCTTCCACTTTATTACAGTGGAACAAGCTTTACTCAGAAAAATGTCATCAGAGGATAAAACCTCAAGTTGTGAGTGTGAAGCAGCTGCTTCATTTTGGAACTGTTGAGCTTATTGAAGTGATGCATCTACCTTGAAACTTGAGTTCTCAACAGATTGCATGCATTTCAAGTGCTAATCTCCCTATCTGACAGCTGCACTGGGACCTTGAATTAGTTTATGTTTAAAAGTGTTATAGTGAGTCTGTTTTATTCCTTCCTTAATTCCTTCAGTATGGAATATAAATATGATATTTATATGCTTAAACACAAATACAGGATGCTTCAAAAACCCGATCCTAACCGAAGGACTCGCGTCCATGTAAACTCAGTGTTGGTCGAGACTGAAAGAATGAATACACATATTCATGCAGCCTTCGGATGCATCATAATCTTTGTTGATCCGCCATCATCAGGTCAACTTTTGTCCAATACTTTGGTTTATGACCAAATAACTTTCCCATCAGCCTTAGCGTTTGTGTGTTTCTGCAAATGTTAGCATGCTAACACTCTAAACTAAGATTGTGAACATGGAAAACATTATACCTGCTTTAAATCGACACGTTGGCACCGACACGGTGAGCATGTTAGCATGCTGGTGTTAGCATAAGCTCAAAGTACAGCTCACGTAGCTAATCTTATTTTCTTCTTCTCTGACGCACACATCTTCCCTTTTTAGTGACCTCAATACACAACAAACCTCCATGAGCAGCAGGCACGGTGGCGCTGAAACACTTTCCTTCTCAAACGTCCCTTTCTGTTTTCCCAGTACAGTTCCCACTAGACAATTAACAAGCAGCTGCTTCAGTTAGCAGCCGACTGTGCATGCATTGTTTTGAAGTAAAGAGCTTAGTTAGCTGTGACAAAAGAGCACTAATTCAAATGTGTACTTTTGTGTTTCAATAGTGATGTTTTTCTTAAATTGAGTGGAATGTGGGTCTCACGGACTGAATTGATTCGCTGCTCAGGCGTAAAAAGCCTCGTGTTTGAACGCCGTCATGTCTGACTAATTAGAGAGGACTAATGTGTTTTTCATCTTCCTCCTGAAGGTTTCTCTGCTTGGTGCACCACTTCTAAATGAAAACAAAAAGGGAGTTGGTGTGGTTATGTCTTGCTCCCACCTGGCTGTCAGCAGAGTGGAGACCTGGGCAGCAGCTGTTAGAGTTACGTAAGATTAGCCTCTAAAAGAACATCTGATAATAGAGATGAGAGAAAGCAAAGCACAGTCGGGCAAAGTGCAGAAATGCACGAGGACTGCACGCTGACTTGTCTGCATCCAAACAGACACTTTACTTTAGCTTAGATTATCTTACATGCAGTAATAATAATTAGAATAATAATAATAATAATAATAATAATAATAATAGTAATAATAATACTCTATATTGTTACGTACACCCTGTACTCACGGGCACTGGTTCTTTTTTTGTAATTACTTTTACATTCAATCATAGTAAATGTTGTATTGTATTTGTCTTCATCCTCTATAGGTATTGTCTTATCTGTCCTTCTTCTATGTCCATTCTTATCCTGAACATTTTGACTTTTTTCTTCCTTCCGTCACATGTTTAATTTCATTCTCACTTTTTGTTTCAGATGCTGTCCAAAGATCAAGCGCTCCTTCGCCTGGTAAGTTAAATAACTAAATATCTCTGAGCACCTGTTATCCAACCATAAGTTTCTGTAGCATTAAACATGCACAGGATTTTCAGGCTTTAGAAAATCATGAATTCAAATGAATTCGGCCTATTTGGGGTGATTTGTATATGAATTATTTGAGGCATCATTGTGTTGTGGGACTTGCTTCACGGAAATGAACTTTTCTCCTCAATACACTGTGGCCTCTCTCCTCCCGGGCTCTGTTCACACAAATTGCTGTTTAAATTAAATTTTTCTCAATAACCTCCAGTGGCAACTATCCATCAAGATATGTTTGGGGATTTTTTTGTGTCCAGGTTTTATAGGTGAATAGAATTTCATTAGTGATGCTCACAACTTTTCCAATACAATGGAGCTGAATTTTAACCACATACTATAACAAAAGTGCTATCAATAAATCAAACTCGTGCTCAATGGTGGCTTTATAGCACCAGCTCTAATGTCACACTGCCCTGCCTGCCTTGAATAGAGAATATTACCAACATTCAAGGCCATTTATTGCTTTGTAAGCTACTGATAGCTGCAGTAATGCTGCAGATTTAAGGGATTTAATGTGAGTAAGTACAGCAGTGCAATCACCTTCGCCAAAAACCAAGGCAAATTATTTTAATCAACCACAAATATTGAGCATATGATTATCTAAAACAACACAAATATTGAATTCAAACTCTTCCAAAGTATTTTCTGTACAAAACCATTGATTATGTGGTCCATAATTGAGTTGTGATTACTCGTCTCTTGGTTTCTTTAGAAATGTCAGCGAGTGTAGTGCACTAATGAAACATTGTGCTTTTTGAATGAGTTTCTTTTTTTCTTTATCTAAGCACAGGAGATGTCTGACAGTCAGCAGTCTGGCTGTCTGGCTTTGATGAGACCCGCTGGGTAATCCTTGGAGGGGTCTCCCTTCATGTCGGGTTGCTGCAGGAGGGAAAAGGTAAGAACAGGGCTGGGACGGGCAAATGCAAAAGACAGACGTGGTATGAGACTAGACTTCAGATTTGCCTATTTAGGCATCATCTCACAAACCACATCAGTGTCAGGAGTGGTTTGCTCTCGGGTTTTACCAGGACAGAGAAATACACTTTCACTACGTCTGCGTGTTCTCCAAAATAAAGGTGACAGAAGTGTCCGTTTATTTATGCAGGAGGCTTGAATCTGTCAGGCTGTCAATCTGTCAGCTGAGTGCAGATTACAAGACTTTTAGCACGTCTATGCTTCTCTCGATTTGTCTCAGACAAATTTCTTTGATTAGAGACAAGAACCCTGAAGTCAGAGCGTGTCCTCTTAAGACGAGCAGTTCAGAGACGTGTCCCCGCCGTGAACTGTCCAAGAAGCTGCCACAGTTTTCAAACCATGCTTGATTTTCTCGTAGCTAAAAACCAGATGGGTTTGCATTTGGGTCTGAGAATCCAGTTCAGTTGCAGGGATTTAGTTTATTCTTCATGAGTTTAGTAAGTGTGGTGTGCTCACTGAATGTCTGCTGTTGTTGGTAGTCTTGTAGATATAAAGTCACGCTTCTCTCTCAATTTTATTTTAGCACTCTACAGTGTAGTTCTATCCAAGATACACTCCCGACCACATTGCAACTGAGCATTATAAACTCTCTTGCATTTCTTTTACTTGGCACAAACTCTTAGTTTCACAGCGTCTTATCAAAAGCTTTTTGTTTGCCACCCACAGGATCTTTCCTGTACGACCTCAACACTTCTTGTAGGAGAGTAACCTGCTGTTACTGGAGTGTAACTGCACCACCAGGGCAAAGCTTTTGATTGAACCTGGAGCTTGTTTGACATTGGGCAATCTATCATTCCTGCATGTATCTACACCAGTTCTTGACACGGACAGATTTTCTTAAAAAACAGAGAATTCTGCAGAAAAACCGTTTTACATTTATAGGAATTGTATGAATCATGTAGTTTGTTTGTAATATGACAAAGTAGCAAACATTATGTAATATAAATCATTACAAACGAGGCCACATGGATGAACAGAGAGACTTGAATTGTTAGTAGCAGGAGTCAATCTGCTCCTGGAAGAATACATCCAACAACTAACCTCGGAGCTGAACGTACAATATACTGTGAAGCCGTCTCCTCTGTTCTCGGTGGGGGGTCCCATGAATGTTGCATGTGCAATCACATTGGGAGATTAACATTTCAGTGAGCTGTGTAAATTGTGGATAACTGGAGGGAGGAGAAGGTGGGAGCAGGGAGGAGATTGTGGGAGGAAGCTGGGTAGATTTCAACACCACCGGCAGCCTCCCACGGAGATGCTGCCTGTTTCGTTTCAGGCTCTAAACACTCGAGCTGGAGAAAGAAAGCAGCGGAGAAAGAGAGGGAAAAAAAGAAGCGAGGAAGTGAAGAGAGTCGGAGAAACGAGACTGAGGGCGGAGAAGGAAGGAATACAGAGGAGAAGATAAGGCGGAGTGAAGACGGGGTTCAGGAGTGAGAGAGAGAGAGCAAAGGGTAACAAACAAGATTTCACAGCACTTCCTCTCCGTAAGTGTGCGGCACTCAGCCCACCAGATTAACACTATTCATTTGTACTGTAGATTTCCACACTTCAGAGGCCGATTTGTTCGGGCCCCCTGCTGGGTCGCACAATCAATTTTCTCCGATTTTGAACTGCGGCTCCATCCACTGCCTCAGTTACCATTTCCTCACTCAAAGATGAACATTTTATTTCTTATTTTAAGAGATATAACATGGCTATTTTTTTTTGCCTTGATCCTATTTTGTTCATTTCTACACCACAGGTGTGGAGGTGTTTAAAACGAGGGTGTGCTTTTGGTGCCTCCAAGATCATTTTTTGAGTTCAGTGATCCAATAAGTCTGTGAGAGGCATGTTTATATGGAGCTCACGCACAGCCACAAAAAACATGAGCCAGCCATACTTGACTTCACAGGGCATCGCAAATGACACACCGTGCTCCTTTTTATTTCATGGAAAGAAATCAAGCAGATGCTGTATATGAGAAGGGCAAGGACATGTTTGACCATTCATGAAATATATTTGCAGTATAGAAGTATTCTATATCTATTAATAAAAAGATGTCTGCGTATGTGTTCTTATGTAATGTGTTTTTTATTGTTACGTCTGGTCCTGATGCAGTAATCCCTTCCTCAAAGACCATTTTCTCCCTTAACCTTAACATATTAGACGTATATCAAGTATAACTCTTAATTTACTAACTGTTAGTTTGAATTTATGAATTCAGAAGTCAAATAGTGTAAGTCAATGTTCATCGCAGACACAAAGAATATAATAAATGGCAATTTAGCTCAAGAAGCATTTCATATTTGTTTAAGCAAATCCTCAAAGCAACTGAAAACATGGTTTTAAATAAGTACTGTTCTACATTAAATGACAAAAAACCCTCAAATACACCTCCTACAACTCCCTTTTTCTTTTCTTATTCTCCTCTTTTACAAACCTCCTGGCTAAGAAATATGACATTTACTTTATTTTGAGTTATTTTCATCAAAGCAGCCTTTTAGTCACTTGACCTTTCTCTAAACTCCAGCACTAATTGTGTGAGTGTTTCTTTGGCCGGGCTTCAGAGGGACTGTAGCCATTCTTCCCCCTCACCGAGGAGGGGAACATAACAGCAGCTTGACCCTGTGTCTGCGGAGCAGCGCTCTGCTTCTGTTGTTGCCTCTTTTATTTCTGCCAGGTTTCCGGCTTCCTGCAGAGTCACTGTCTCGCTGCTGAAATTGTAATGAGGTATTAAACCTTCTAGAATAAACCCACCTTTTATGCTCTCACTCTCTTCTTTCCCTTGTACTTGTGCTCCTGGCTGGTGGAACTCACGCTGTGCCGGCGGCTTGTGTGTTTTGAATCTGAATTTGTGTACCTGCGTTTTTAATGGACTCCATTTAGTATAAAAGGCAAAGACAAAAGTACACGAGACAATTATGCAGCTAGCGTGGCTCTCAGAAAGGCCGGTTTGTCCGTCGAGACTGAAATACCTCAATAACTATTGTATGACATGCATTTAAGCACACAGTCATAGACCCCGGAGGATGAAGCCTACTGATCGTGGTGATTCTGTAACTTCTACTACTGTCAGGTTCACATTAATGACAAACTAATGACGTACTGAACCATCAGCCTCAGCTGCTCTGTGTGTTTAGTGTCAAAGAAGGAAAATACTACAGCCTGCTGCTAAAAGAATGACTGTTTCTTTATTAATTGCTGCATTGATGTAGATGATACTTAATATATAATTAGCAATCACATTGAGGATATATATTTGCACAAAGGTCTCACAAGTCATGGTGTCCCTGAAGCTGCCTTCACATGATGGGAATTGTTCTCTGCACTCATCACAAGGCGCCGCGCCCGACCTCGTGGTAGCTAGTTAGTTTTGTTTCTATGTTTAGCGCCGTGCCGCTTCACACAGCTGTTGAGGTCAAAGTTTAAATGATTTGAGCGCGGTACGCCACGCCGAGGGAAGGCACCACTCTCTCCACAGGAAAACGGCTGCACAGCCAGCGCAGAGAGGTTTTACCGCTGATCAGCTCCTTCTTCTAGTTACTTCGCTCCTTTTTCTGGCTGTGTAGCTTCGACAGTTACACTTCTCAGTCCTATCATCCTATTCTTCTGTTTCCTCCACACACCATCTTTACATATGGACAATTATTGTCTCTGTCCCGGACCTCTCCCCCCTTCCCTTCTCGCCTTTCATCTCTCTCCGCTTTGTCCTCTTTTCTGCCTAGCATCTGCACCGAAGCAACTTCATCCACGGAGAGCTTGAAAAGGCATCTTGAAGAGGCTTGACTTGGCAGCCTAGGACGGAAAACAAATTAGGAGTTCACAACTTCAAACGGAGTCTCACCAAGGCAACCCCTACTCTTCTGCCAAGGGTTTTCCTCGCTCTGAGACAGCCCGTGAGAAGAGTTTTAATAAGCACAAGCTCCATCTGAAGGCCTTTGGAATAATAAAGAAGGATAGTATGGCCACATTTATAATCTCCTTTGCATTTGAATATGTATTTGTGCGATCCATTCCCCTAAAAACTCTTAAGATGCCACAACTGACAGCAGATTCACTTTATTGCACCTTCGTTCAGTTTGCACAGCACAAATGAGCAAAAGAAAGAATCCCGACTTGTCTGGCAGGAGATTCTGGAGTAAAAAATAAAAAGATGCTCCAAGTTTCTCACACAAGTCTCCTCTGAAGCCAAGAGCCTCAGAAATCTGCCTGAGAAATGTCAGCAATTACTGTCAGCCGTCTTCCTATTCCCCTGTTTACCAAGGAGACTATACCGCGCTATTATTGATCCGCAGTGTGTAAAAGGTCAAAGGATTGAAGATGACAGCCGCTGCAGTAACCATGGAGACACGCTTTCTCTGTGTCTATGACCGAGCACATGGTGAAACTTTGATGCTCGCTGCTTTGTTGCTCCACAGGTGAGCGAGCTATAATCTCCTTCCTGTTGGAGGAATGCGCCTTCTTTAGTACAATCGTGTGGACGCAGGTGACTCTGAGACACGCGTACACATCCAGCTTAAGTCCTGCGTCCATCATTCAAGGATTGATTTAAGACGTTCACTGACGTTGATGTTTGTTCGCTGCTAGCAGGGAGATTATTTTACAATCTCTCTGTTATTCCCTCAACTTGGATCAGTCGTGTTGGATACATCTACTTTCCACTGGACAGATTTACTGCAGTGAAGTTACATTCAATTCTAAATACATCTGCCAGCTAGAATATGGTAACTGTTTGGCACTCCCAATGTGCAATTCAATTTAAATGACCTTTTGTTACACTTATTTCAAGAGTCTCATATCTGGATAAAATCCAGATTGAACACGTTCATTTACACTCACAGCCTCAAACAGTATCTGGCTCCGTTCGGCCCCCTGTTTTGCTGTTTCTTTAGACTTGGTAATTTAGTCTTTTAAAAAAATGTAAATGCTTTGGGATTAATGTAGTTTGACAAAAGAAGTCTGTTGTATAAGTTGCAGAAGAGAGATCTGAGTGTTGTGAATCACTGCAGGCAGGATTATTTAGTTTTCAGGGATAGTTGGTTCCACTGTGCTTCAGTCTACAAGGGCGAAGCTGCTAAATGGATTGTTAATTGATAAAGTCGCTCTCCATGGAACTGAAGCTGTGTGTGTGTTTGTGTGAGTGTGCGTGTGCATGTGTGTGTTTTATGGCGGACAAATATCGTCCCGTTATCCGCAGACAGAGTGATATTAGAATGTGATATTTTATGTAGTACCTTATTGTCAGCTCATTTAAAGTTACTAAACTGAACCCCATGTGTTCTAAATCCAGACATTATAGTTTGAAATGATAAACTGTGAAGCCTCCTGCCCCTTGATATCCATAGTATGACCGGAAGTGTTGAAACGGCCTCATTATCTGCCTCTCTTCTGTCACTTTACATGAAGAAAGCTGCTAATTTCAATTTAATGGCAGTTTGTCTTCAGCTTTATCACGGGGGACCGTCCCCGTAGAGCCTCTCAGACATCTTACTGACGTAGTTACCTTTGGGAGGAGTAAAGATGACTTGTGGAAAGCTGCAGCTTTTTATTACATAATAAAAATGTCAAAGGCGTCTACTTGGCGTCTACTGTGACGATGGGATACAACGCCATTGTCACAGGTGATAAAGATAAGCATTTATTTGATCATTTTTAAGTACCATCACATCTGCTACATCCTTACTTTTTGTCGCACTATATAAATGTCACACTTTGTCCTTATGGGCATAATTCAGAAGAGACCTTAATACTAAGTGTTGACATGGCGATATACTGTGTTTTTGGCGCAGCAAAAGGCAGATTTCCTGTGGTAATTATACTGTCCATAAATGTTAAAACACACAGCATGATGATGCCATCAAGTGATTTTTATTTGTTGGCCCCTTTTTTTTTGATGGCATAGAATGTAATCTCCAGGATTGATTTTTAGATTTCATTTCACTTGCTAGTAGAAGATCCATTTCAAGCCTTTCAGTTTCTTTTTGAGGGAGCCATCTCATCTTCTAATATTGGACGGTGTATAAGCATCCAGTGGGAGCGAGTGCCCCAGAAAGAGGCCTCTGCACCCTGGCCCACTCAGCACGAGCTCGACAGCTGGTAGTTGCACTGCTGGGAGGTTCAGAAGGAAGGCTATTTCCCTACTGCATGAGTAGAGATGCTCGAACATGTAAATGAATCACACTCCTGGCCCTGATCCTGTTTCTCTCTATTTCTGCTCCAGTCAATGCAGCAGAGCAGGTGGGAGTGACTCCTGTTTTTATGACTTATAACCGGGGAAAAAAAGGTTTTGGCCCATTTACTTTTTATTAGTCAGGATACATTTTCTAAATATATGTTGTAATACAAATTTCGGCAACTTGTTTCACAAATGATTATTTTTTTTTTTTTTAAGGAATTTAGAAAGATTACCCTGGAAAAAACTATTTTTCACTGCCTGTTCTTACGTCCTATACGCACAGAAAACAATTTAAAATCAGACTTAGACAATCGTTCATCCAAATGTTTTCAGGGCTTCCGTAGTTCAGCCTTTGCATGGATTAGGATACAATGACAGAAGTGCTGGTCGGCTTTTCACAGAGCCAGGATAGCGTTTTTGTACCATTTGCAAAGCCGGATCAAAAATGCTAATGCTGTAAAGTTTAACATGTTTTAACTCAAGCACATTTCACATATTCTCTTTACATTGCAAGATCCAAGAGTAGAGAGGAAATAATAATAATAATAATAATAATAATAATAATAATAATAATAATAATAATAATTATAATAATAATCATAATAATAAGCTTTATTTGTATAGCACCTTTCATACAAGAATTGCAGCCCAAAGTGCTTCACAGCGAAAACATAAAACTTACAAGATTAGACAGAATTAGAGCATTTACAGTACAATAATCACCGTGTTGATGTAAATTAGTGTGAAGCAGCATTAAAAATAGTATGAAATAGCAGAATTAAAATAATATAAAATAGCATTGGAGATCATGCCTAGTTTCCGTATCTGTGCTGTACTTAACGACCCTCCTGCCGTTATATAAAAAGAATTATAAAACGGACATGTCAAATCAAGCAATCTGATTGCATCTTAGCCGTGATATAATGAGCGTATATCACGGGTAGAATTGTAGTTACTTTTCACAACAAGTCAGTATCCCTCCGCGTCTGAGAAAAAGCTACACCGTTACAGCTGTTAAATTACGTCCGTTAGTTAATTGATTAAGTACAATTACACACCTAGTACAACCTTACAGACTTGGTACACTGTTCTAAACAAGTCACCACGCAATACAAGTGTTGCTTTACATACCGTCTTGCTTCCATTTTAATTAAATCCGCTGTGTGTGTGTATTCGCTCAGATAAAGGCGCTGTTTCGCGGGATTCCGGTAGGGCCGTAAGTGAAGTTACCGTAATGAATATATGCTGTAAAGCGCAGAGTCTCAGCTTTCAGAAACCGTTGAAATCTTTTCGATTCCGCAAACCATGACATAATTACGGTAATCCAAAGTTTTGCTTGCAGTTTTTCTTTCATATTGCCACACTTGGTAACCGTTTTATAAAAGCAATAGCTCACTTCAGACCGTGATATATGGTCATTATATCACAGTTAAGGGGGTTGTCGACCCTCCGCGAACGGGCCGAACCACGCCCCTTAACTGTGATATAATGAGCATATACCACAGCTTGTCGTGAGCTATTGCTTAAATATATATGTAAAAAATAGGACTTTGAGACCAATTAGTTATAATTCTGTGTGCTAAAATAGTATTAAGGCCTCAAGTTAAGTCAACAGAGAAGTCAAAGCAGGGTGCTTTAGCTAGCTATAGTTCAGCCATTTCACACAACTATATCTATATTAGTTTAGCTGTGTGATGTGCTCAATTGCTATGAATAGGAGGAAGGGAAAGTGGCAAATATCTCACAATGTGTAAAGTAATGTGAACCATTTTTAATCATTAATGTTCATGTCTGAATAATTCAAAGTAAATCATCTTCAAAAACAAATGTTGGAACCGCAGTCCTCAATTTCAGAGACGTTATTTTAGAACAGGTATTTTATACACACAATTAAAATCAAGATAATGTAATATAATTCTATATTTTTCATTATTTCTACATTCTATTTTTACACATCACCCATTCAAAGAGTGACCGGAGACAGCACAGGCACCATTAAGCATCATAAATCCAACCATTAGTAAAGCAACATGTCTGTTTTGGAGCAATTTGTAGCTTCTCATTGCACCCTTTTATGCATAATGTAATAGTTTTAGTCTGGGTGATCAGAGCGGAGAAGTGTGAAGTGTGCGGGGAGATCTCGGCTAACAGCTCGTTATGCCACGCTTTCCAGTAGCTCATCAGTGAGCAACCCGTCAGCCATTAATGTGTTATTAAATATTTATTTGGTCCAAGGCCGCTGCTGTGCTATATTAGATCTACATGTTCTTCATTAGAGGGCATCAGCTGCATTATCAATGCAGGATGTGAAGCACAGAGGGCATGTTGGAGTAGAGGTGAGACAGGGCAAAGAAAACCCAAACACCTGCTGGGTCCCTCACAATCACTGATAATAGTTTTGTTCCTGGAAGATGACAGATGGTGTTCCCCATATTACAGTTTTGTAGACCTGAGAGCCTGTTGCTGCATGTTGGATGTTTTAGTCTTCAGCCACGCTGTCGACGGTCCACCAGCAGCGACCTCAGGGTCTGAAAAGTGAAGCCTTAAACCTGCATTCTCTCTGATATCCAGCAGGGAGCAACGCCACCGGTTGCACAAACAAGTCAGATTGTTTAGAAGTCTATGAGAAAGTCACTTTACTCCCCACTCGATTTATTAGCTCAGTAAATTAGTTTATGTCTCAATCTCTTGTTGAGGTCTTCTTTATTACAGCTGTAGTGAAACATACGTTGTTTATTGCCCTATATTTTATTCATATCATTTATAATTGCATATAAATCTCAATTGTCTATACAATAGGAATCAAAATGTGTCTAATTTAATTTGTCATATCATTTTATAGCTCTTTACAAGTGTACACTTTTCACACTCTTGAATATTGTCCCCTAGAAAAGTTGTGTGTGTCTGTGTGTGTGTGTGTGTTTGTAGCCGCTGAATCTGTATAGGAAGACAGCTCACCCTTTACCTCAACAACATGCCTGTTGCTTTGTTAAAGGTCTTTTCCTTAACACTTTGGACTGTGTGAATAATCCGTGCGTTTGATAGTTTAAGAATGAATTTCCATCTTGAGTAGCTTTACTGTTTGTAACTTGCTTCATACATGAGGTGCTGCATAGTGTTAGGAGGGTGTATGCACCTATCTTGGCTTGCTAGCATTCAGACTCGGGTCCCAGGTGAATCTGCTTCCACACTTGAAAGAGCTCTTGGGATTCACACAGAACTTTTCCCTCTTTCAAGTATTTTTGTCATTTGCTACCTTTACACAGGTCCTCACAGAGAATGTCTTGCACCAGACTTCTTGTTTTCTAATGAAGGATTAATGTCAGCCCCCCCCCCCCCCCCCCAAAGGACTGTAGGAGTTGGCAGCTCAATGTTGGTGTTTCAGAACACTGCATCGATGAAGTTTGCTGCACTGCACCTGCCCTCAACATTTAACTACTGCAGCACTACAGTACATCTCATGTAGAACTATTCCCAGAATAAGACAATATCACCCGCTATATATATATATATATATATATATATATATATATATATATATATATATATATTAGATACTTAATAATGAAAGAGGCAGTACAGAACATTAGATATACAGTACTATATTACAGCGTGAGTATTTGGGTGAAAATGTCACTTCATACGTTAATTATATTTATTTACTGCTACTAACCTCCAGCAGCGAAGGCAATGTTCTTTCAGCAATACAGGTAGCCCCTGTGCTCCTGAATACTAAAGGTGTGTGTGTGTGTGTGTGTGTGTGTGTGTGTGTGTGTGTGTGTGTGTGTGTGTGTGTGTGTGTGTGTGTGTGTGTGTGTGTGTGTGTTTTATGGATTCAGTGAGGCCTTGTTTCTATACAAATAAACCACAGTGAGGTGCCGCTATGCTGAGCTGTGCTAGGTAACTCAACAGGGTTTAGACTATAGACCTCACTGCAGGATGAATTGAGAGACAACACACACACACACACACACACACACACACACACACACACACACACAGCAGGTTCCAGCCACAGCTCATTACTGCCGGTTGAAATGGAGCTCAGCACACACACTGGGATTAAATGGGTGAATAGCTCAAATAGAACAGTGTGAGCCTCTTTGTCATTATTCTGTGTTTGTTGTGTGTAAATGTGGGCGGTGCACGGTACACACATGTGCCTTTTACAGGACAGCTCAGAGGTCAGGGACGGCATGAAATTAGTGATTACTGAGTGACACACACACACACACACACATGCACCTCAGTCATCCTGTATGTCAAAGCCGGAGCTTGGATATCTATATCCACAGTGGCACAGAGCATTCCTTACACACCACTGAGCGATAGCCACATTATACAGTACAGAAAATCCTGTTCCAGCTTTATCAATATCCGGCCCTGCAGCCAAAAGATCCCACCACAGCCAACAGAAAAATATGTCTGCGTGCAGGAGACAGAGAATATTCATCATCGCTCGGGAGGAAAGGTTGGCTCTGGGGAAACTGCAGGTTGTTTGTTCAAGCCAGACAATGTTGTGTTTGTTTATTGTTGAGGTCTCTAGCCAGCTGGCTTTCCCTTCATTGCCACAGGATAGTAATAATGGACAGCCTGGCAGTTGGGGGAAAATCAACTACTTTTTCTGGTGTTTTTTCCTCTAATATTGGTTTGTTTGAGCACAATTTCTCTGTTGCAGCAGCACCGTGCTAAATGCTATTACAGGCATTCACAGATGCGAGCTGCTCCGTGCCACAGCACAGTTGTGCTGTTGGCCAGAGTGCTGCTCCACTGCTGCTGCTGCTGAGGGAGCTTGTTGCCTTCTTCAGCTTGATATGAGATGGAGAGAGACTGGGGGGGACGATGCTTTTAATGTCTTTCCCTGTAAAGATTTCTCTGCATTCTGGCCGGTGAGTCTTTTCCTCCCAGGCTGTTCTCATCACTACAACATGTGCTAAAGGGCACGTTTGGTGGGCCGGGTTACCTCGTGGTCAGAGAGATCATTCACTAACCGGAAAGTCGGTATCTTGTCCACATCCAGGTGCTGGAGGAACCTAGGGCTGGCTTTGGATATCTGATATTTACTGATGAAATCAGGTGGTTTACTATTATCATTCTTGTGCACAAGATAAAATGTGGAATATCTACATGTCAGGCCATGCATGCCTGTTCTCATCAATAACGTGCTGCTTTACAACAACATTAATAGCACACAAGGAGAAGAGGCATTGTACAAGATTTAGCTACTAGCTCACTTCCCTCTGTTGTCCCTGGACAGGTCGACACATTCATGCCCACAGTTAGATGAGAAGATCAATACCACGCTCACGTATGGTCCTCTAAATATGGAGCTACGGCTATGAGATTGTTAGCGTAGCATAGCTTAGCTTAGCACAAAGGCAGGAAACTGGGTGAAAAATAAACTCTGGTGTGAAGTAGCCAAGTGTAAAATATGACAGCTGTTCGGATATGTAAACTACACTACATTAATGTTTCTGCTAACAAACGCAGATGAGGACTGACTGTGCGGGTTTTACTGAAACAACAGTGCAACCTGCACCTCCAGTGAAGCCGGGAGGGAAAGAGTTGAGTTTGTGTGGACAACAGCAGACTGTGGCCTCTTCGTGCTTCCTGTGTTTCTGAACTGACATCTTCTGCTGCGCCGCCAGTGAACTCTGGCATCTGCCACATTTCTCTACTTGGATACTCAGCTGTACTGTAATATAACATGATCCTGCCATCTTTAATGATATATTTAGAGTCTATAGGGGGAGGTTCTCTCTCGCTCTCGCTCTCTCTCTCATGCTGTTGTATATTGCAAGAAGCAGATGATGTTGTACATGCAATCACTAACTGCACAATGCTGTTCCATGCTACTCTTATCTTGTTGCACGCCTTACTGGGGAATCATGAAGGAGTTCTTGTCACTCAGCAAATTGTGTTATGTCTCGTTATACGCTGAATGCAGATCAGTTAATGGAGATTGCGCTTGTTGCTGCACCCTGTGGCTGCTAAATGCTGTGATCGCCGTAGAAAGGAAGGATTGCTTGAGTTTTGTAGTTTTGATCTTGCTTTGCAATATTCTGCCCCTGTGGTGCCAATCAAATTTCTTGTGTACGGGATGAGTTTGGTCATTTAAGATGCTGTGTGTCTTATTTAAAGTGAGCTCATTATAGAGTTAGGTATGCTACTAATGTCTGATTGATTCTGATGAGCTTACTCTGTTTTTATCAGGTTACAAGGTTATTTTATTTGCCATTTTACAACACAGGGTTGCACAATGTAATGCACTGTAGCTTTTGTTTTTACAGTCTATTACCTTTTTACATTTGAATTAATTTCAATAGATATTTTTTTTTAATTACATATATTAGTGGTTTATACACATATTTAGGACATAGTCTGACAGAGAAAAAAATTAAATAATGGAAGAGATTTGGAAAACAATAGTTTTAGTGAAAAATAAATAATGATGAAAAATAGACAGTAACCCATAATAATGATTACATCAACAATAATGGGAGTAATAAAGAAAATAAAAAATCAATAAAATTCATGATGATGGTGAGAAAATACAAGACCAATGATTAAAATAATAGTAATAATAATATATAATTAAAGGTTGATACACAAACAAGTAGTAAGTGCTAAACTCATTTAACTGATGACTAATGACATTAAAACTAATGACACTAATTTAAAGGCACTTATACGTATTTAAGAGTAGTTTGCATTTATTTACATAAAGACCTTGAAATAAAATGTCTACGACCCTGATTTGCTGTTTAGGGCACATTTTAATTCAAGGTTCTTCTCTATTCTATACATCACTACATTTCTAGCTTGGGCCATTCCTTTTGAACTTCTTCTTTTGAAACCTCATGACACCATAGTGTAATAGTGAACAATATGTTTTGCTTTCATGGAGTATTTCTGGGGCAGATTCTCCTTGTATGAGCAGCGTTGGCCTATTTAGTTTCTCTGCGGTGCGTGGTCAGGCCCACAGGGTCCTCTCCTCTGCTCCGGCTGCTAGATGGAGCTCAGCATCCAGGGAGCCGGACGGAGAGGAGAGAGCGGTCAATAATGAAAAGACCGTCACCAAATATTCTAACTGTTGTTTTGTGGGTCCTCTGGGCCACAAACACGTGAAACAACATTTATCCATATAATGAAATGACCTCAATAGACACGTTTCTCTCCTCTTGAGATTCTTCTGACTATTACGAGTTTTATTCTATTAAAATGTAGTATTTTTTCTGCTTCTTATCAAGCGGTGTACATTTCTGTACATCTGTGATCACCATTTCTGAATAACCCCACAATCACATGCCTTTTGATTTTGCGCTCAAACCTTCCAACGTCCCGGGGTGTTCTGCACACCTGACACAGCTGGAATCATAAAAAATGCATTCAGTGTATGTTCATCTCAAGCGGATACTACCATGGCTGAGTGGTGAAGGCAGCGCCTCAAATCACAGTCCACCTAATGACCACTATAGAGAGCACAGAGAGAACCGACTGCACTGAACTCAGTCTCAACCTCGCTCATGAAAGTCTAATTATTAGTTTATTATTATTATAATAATTCTACAGGTAATAAAAATGCATGTTTTTTAAAACCACTGTTGTATTAGGACATTTGTGATTTTTGTGGACGACTCATCAACGGCCCAACAAGATGAAGTAAACCGACGTCAGAGACTGACGCATTCTTGATTCAGATCTTTGAGGAATCAATAATGATCCGGTGATATCTGGAGAGTCGAGGGCTGAACGCCAAATCGATTCACCAACCTTCAAACTGCAGTTGGTATGGCAAAGGGTACAAACCTGTGTAATGTGTTTAAATCTGAACAGAGCAATGATATGTCAGGGAATGTGAAGCTTCACAGCTGTGTTAGTCACTTTACCCACTTGCTCTAAATACTAACTAGTTACATTACATAGTTTATTTTCATCTCTGCTAACATGCTCTCAATGAGAATGCTGATGTTTAGCAGCTGCAGTATAATGTTCATGTTCAACAAATGAGTTTGAATTGCCCCATGAGGTGATTAGAATGTCTTAGCATGCTAACATTAGCCACTGAGTGGTCCAGCTGAGGCTCATGGGAAGGACATTATTTTGAAGGTTTGGTCATAAACCAAAGAGTTGGACAAATGAAAAGTCGGGGATCACCAAATGTATTACGAGTCATCCTGATGGGATCGTGAACGTCTGTACTAAATGTCACGGCAATCAATCTTACAGTTGTGGAGGCATTTCACTCAAATCTGCAAAGGTGGTGGTTTTTATCTTGAAGACGTAGCGCTGAACGCTCTTATGTGCTGCTTTGGCCAGCTGGTGGAGTATTCTTTTATGGAGATGAAACTAGCTGGAGTGGATTTTCTCCAGTCGGTGAACTTTTGGAAAGGAGAATGGTTAATAACTGATCCTGCCATTTAGAAATGTTAAGGTACTTTACGACGCATTGTGTAAGTATGACACACATTCCAACTTATCAGAAGCCGTCTGCAGTGTGTGTGTGTATGTGTGTATATATATATATATATATATATATATATATATATACTCACTTTGATGAGGCACGTTAATATATGTATCCTACTCCCTTCAGGACAGACAGAAAATTCACACACTATTTTTCTACTGTCTTCACACACACACACACACACGCTCACACACTTTCGTACATATATTCTAGAGGGACATTAACTGCAGATTAGAGAAAGCGCAGGCAGCAAGCTGCTTCATTACTGGTGGCATTTAGCAGTAGGACCCTTGCACCTTATCCAAGACAAATGCCAGTGTGTGGTGCACAGTACCACCTATTAGTATACTGACATCTGTGGAAAGGTTAATGCAGTCCTTAAATGGAGGAGATGCCCGGCTGCTCCGGATCACTTTGGTTTCCCCCACTTTCATTGGTGTAGGTGATGTGAAGGGTGGAAATGGGGGCATGTGCAAGGGCCAGTTGTGTTTTTTGCCTGTGCTTGTTTATGCATGTTAATTGCTTTGTGTCTGTTTTTTTTTCTTCATTTTCCACATATAAAAATTATTCGGCATGAAAAGAAAAAGTTCTCATTATGTAGATGAGGTGAAAAAAGAAACACACATCAAAGAAGAACAATAGATGACGAGCATTAGTGCGGTTTAATTGGATAACAGATTATAAACTTCGTCAGGAAGAATAGGGTGTCGAGGAGTGAGAAAGGAAATTTAATAAGAATAAAGTTTGAAAGAACTGAATTGAGAATGTGTGTGTGTGTGTGTGTGTGTGTGTGTGTGTGTGTGTGTGTGTGTGTGTGTGTGTGTGTGTGTGTGTGTGTGTGTGTGTGTGTGTGTGTGTGTGTGGGTGGGTGTGTGGGTGTGGAGAGAAAAAGGAAGAAATTCATGCTTTTATTTTGGCAGTTTTTTGCAACCACAGAGAAAAATACTGGAAAAACCTTCATGCTCAGATACATCAATCACTTAATGAGATATTCAGGATTTATCAATACACTTTAATCACATATTGATATATGCCACATTCCTGCCCCTTATCAAAGTCAGTGCAATTCAGCCATGTCTTAAAGGAAAGGTCATATTGTTTAGATTTTTAAATCAAATTTAAAAACGTTTTGTTAGGAAGGAAATGCATTTAACACGTTTGTTAGACCTCAAGGACCAACCCTGTCCTCTAAATTCCATTTATATACATCTACATTTCAACAGAGAACATGGTTTGAGGGAGAAATGTTGGTAATTAACAGACCTGGCTATTCACAAAATACTGAACGTGCAAGTAAAATGTTCACGACCACAGAAAGACGGGAGCTATTCTGCTGCGTAATGCTTTTACTTTGGATACATAAGCTGCTAATGCTTTTGTACTTCTATGTAAATAAAAAAAAGAAATGTAGGACTTTTGCATTGTGGTATTTAAACCGTGAGTAACCGGATGTCTGTAGAATCTCCACTGAACTTGTAAGATCACCTACAAGTGAGTTATTCCCTGTAGTTTCACCGCAGCGATGTCCCAAGCTAATGAAGTTATCAGAGCAACCGTTTTTCACAGCATTAAATGTCAAATGCAAATTCTTTCCAACCAGCTTGTGCAGCGTAATAACTCACATTTCAGCACTGTGGGTGTAGAACATTTGGATTATGCTGCACAAAAGAAATCTGACGTACATTTTAATTCATGTTTTTGCGATGCATTTGTAGAATCACAAGTTATACATTGTTGGAGGAACATCTCGTACATTACTTTTATATAGATCTAGATGCATGCTTCCATTTGGAGTGAACTCACTCCTCTTCAGCCACCCTCCGCACTTCTTTTGCTCCTTTGGCTCGGTGTCACTAGGAATCAACTGAAACAGTGCAACACGACTTCCCCAGGGATATAAAGGAATAAGAAAAAAACCTGTAGAAACGGAGCCATGCCTGTTGTTTCATTTTTCTCCTCAAACAGAACACTGTGTCTTTTGGTGTGCAGGGAGGACAGGGAATCAAAGAAAACATGTCTGTAGGTGAAAGATTAAATTAGGGGTTTTCAGTTTGCTGCCTGAGGGTAGGGGAGCCTCTGGAGATGGTTTGAAAAGAATGTCACAACTTTTGTTTTGAAATCTCATCCATGGCCTGAACTCGAACAGCTTTGAAGGGCTACGTGTTGGAGGAGAGGAATTAATATAAGTGGAAAGAGGGTTGTTGATGAAAGAGGGGTGTATCAATTATACATGTAAACATTGGAATATGTGGAGTATTTAATGATCTTAACATCTTTGCTAACGAAGGATGAAACCATGTGTGTGAATATAATGATCTTGATGGTGGCCAGAGGCAGTGCGCTTCAGGTGCAGATAACCAACGAGGGGATACTAACTAGTGATTGGCTACTGCAGTAAACGTGCAGTTAAAGGTAGGGTTGAAAGGTTAAATGGAGGGCACTGGAGGCCTGTTAGAGTTCAAATTGAGCAGACATAAGCAAGAAATATGTGTCGCACAGAAGGATGTGTGTGTGTATGTAAGGAAAGCGTTTCTTATTGGCTATTAATCTCTATGTTGTTACCAAGACGACCCTGTCGATGCACACATGGATGCCCAACATCAGTCTCCACTATACAGGCTGGTCCATATTTACAAAACCATCTCTCACCTGTCCTGTAATGCTATTTTAATAAGGAGTTATTACAGCATGTTACAGGTATAGAGCTAAATGCTAAAGTCATGCATCCCAACGACCATGCTAACACAGCAAGTGATGTTAGCATGCTGACATTTGAGGTTGATGCGAATGTTGTTCTTTAGAGTCAATGCTCTGTATCAAATTGAATGGCAATCCGTCCACTTGTTAATAGAGATGGTTCAGTCCGGACCTCGGTGGTGGACCGCCCAACTGACATCCATAAACATTAGCTTTCATGAAAAGGGTCATAAATCGTCTGATTGTTTTGTTTATAAGTTTTGTATGTGCTTTCCCACTATATCCTGCTGTGTGAATACTACTTTGTTGGAGTATTTAGAGTATGTACTATGTTTACAAAGTAGTAGTTCTGTGTTACAATCCCATGTATTGCATAGTTTGACCCTTTGTGTTTTTAATAAAGATACAGCGAAGCATTAGCTATTTTGATGTAACCTTTTCACAACATAACTGTTAATTTTAAATACAAATTAGCAATAAAATGACAAATAATTAGATGTTTTTTGTGTTTGCAGTTAAATGTTGGCCTAAATATAGCCTGGGATCTTCTTCCTTGCTGTTTGCTAAAAATGGGTGACTAATTATTAATGATTTCTAAAATGTTCCAGTCTTTGTCGTTCTATAAAATGATGACTTGTGCTGTAAAAGATGGGCCAAAAGTTGCAAGACGTTGCAATATTTGGATGTAAACTGTATATCTGGCATTAAAAAAAAATAAAAGTCCTCCGTTGCAGCATCCTGGAGTTTCCTGGAGGGGCTGATTAATGTTGGATGGACTCATGTCTAACTTGTTTGTGTCAACGGGTCGGAAGAAGTTAAAGTTGCATGATGCTGCTGTGATGTTTGAACAGGGAGTCTGATTCAGCGTCTTACTCATGCTTCCTCGGGCAAGACCCACCCGATACCGAAATAACCATCCGCTTCTTCATGCCTTCTGTTGACTCTCAAGCTGACAGTCACACAAACAGACACATGCACAAACATGGGAGTGGATGCACACAAAGCATGTACGCGGGTGGACAGACACAAAGGCAGACATACACACAGGCCGTGTAACACATCCACGAAAGGGAGCTCCACACACACACACACACACACACACACACACACACACACACACACACACACACACACACACACACACACACACACACCCACCCTCCTTTTTTTCTGTAAATGATTTATCTGCTCTGATTTGGGAGAAATGATTCTCCGTAATGAAACAGACAGAGAAGATGATTTTTTTATTCATCTTGGGACAAAGCGGGCCGTGGCCCTTCTCTTCATGGTAGACAGCTCGTATAAACACCGCCAATGAGTTTAGAGTTTTCCCATTACCCCCTCACACCCTCTCATCATCTCCACTCTGGATTCAGCACGCTCGGACAGACAGTCCATCTAATGAAGGCCTACAAATTCATCGAGGGACGACTCGTAGAACCTCGCAGAGAATCTTTCTGTCACCATCCTCTCCTTAATCAATTTACAGGTCGTGAGCCGCGGGCTTAGCTAGATGATTATTGTTATGGCGAGTCGGGCGTGCTCGTCGCTCGCTTGTCTAACCTCGCTAACACCTCCAGAGCAGGCGGCCAGATTGAACGATAAAGTCGTCTCTACAAACCCATCCTGATTTAGAGCCCCTCGTAAAATTGATACTTATTTTTCTCTTCTCCGGTGCTCACTGAAGTGCGATATCATAAACTGCTCGTCCTCCCTCTCTTTTTCCCCCCATACTTCTCGTTTGGAGATTTAAGGCTCTGGGTCACAGGGGTCACTGAGCACGGTTCTCTCAATGTCAGTAATCATCAAGCAACTGCCCTCTGAAGTTTGAAATTCTATTCGGCTGAGGGGCAGAAAATGACTGGCAGTCCAAGTCTGAGTCATTGCCAGAGCTGGAACACAGAGTGGTGAAGGCTGCGTGAGGCGGGTTCTTTGAGTGCTTTGAACAATTTTCATTTTCATGAGACTTAAGTGGATATACAGGGCCTTGTGACCCCACCTTCCAATCTCTCTCTTCCTTCTCTTTCACATGGAGGCACACTAACACATAGAAGATGGGCTTAGTGCTTCACTGTTATCTCCTTGTTAGCTAGGCGTTGCAGCTCATACCAAGCCGAGTGGGTCATCGCTGTCGTACCTCCTCTGAGGTGATCAACAGACTGAAAAATATACACGGGACTGAAGAATAGTACTGCTTTGGGACCAGAGGAGAATGGGTGAAAAAAGTCATAATAACAATAGTAGTATATTTCCTGCAGACTTTGCAAAAAGCTTTGTTAGGATCTCGTAAGGCATCAATGACCCCCAAGTATCTCCCTCCCCACTCCTCCCGGTACCTGCAGTAACCCTTTTTGCTTTTGTTTGTTGTTTATTTGCGGCACTACTGTACACCGCTAAGAAAACTTCCACAGACATAATTCATGGAGGCTACACACACAACAGTTTCCCAACGCTCAGTATTTATTGTTTTATTAGGGCATAACTAATCAAACTCGGGACAGGATTTGAGACAACTGCTCGTAGTTTGGGACGTCTGGTCACCCTAATTGTGACATGGAGGCTTTTGCACATGTGACAAGTGGAAGTGAATGGATGTCTTCTTGAGAAAGCATGCTGTACTACATGTAGATGAGGGGATAAACAGAAACCTAATATAAAACTCTTGTGCCAACATGTAAACTCTGTTTTACATGAACAAAAACACGGTGGGAGCTGATTCTTGCAGATTATTCCCTGCACCAGCGTCCACACTCCCAGTGGGCCGTGTATGTCAGTGTTATGCTGAGGATGTGGGCATGTGTAATGCAGCGGAGGGGACATGACCTGGGCTTGTATACCAGAGGTGAAGACTGTTTGAAGTCTTTTAATTGCATGGATGCATCTTTCACTCAGTACGCAGCATATTCGTAAGGCCATAACATAGTTTTTCATATCAACTGTGAAAAGCGATGGGACTATTTGTCATAATTTCTGAACTTATTTGCATTTTTGTTTCATCATGGTGGTGCAGAAAATGTACTTTCAGCATTGTTTGTTTAAAGTTAATTTTGGCTAATGTGAGGGGAAGGTGTTCATGTATCACTTCATGTCCGTCACATTTTCTTCACATTCATTTAATCCAAGTAAACGTCAATTTCACAGGAGATCAGGGGGAACTGTCGATACATCAGCTGCTCTGCTTCCTGGTGAAATTTTGCATTAAATATTGCCAATAAAAGTCATGCAAGATTATTTCTTTGAGTGTTTTCTTCTCCGTGTGTCTTGCCTGTGGTTCTGTGTGGGCGAGAGAAGACCCCCACACTTAACAAAGCCAACGTTCTGCAGATTCCTGTTTTAGCAGGAGTAAGATCAGGGATTTTCAGCCGGGGCCCGTCCAGTCTAGGAGGTGATAGTGAATCACTGTAGCGTCAGTCTGTCTGAGTACAGCTCAAGCTGGTCCACATTACATCCATGATCCCTGCACGCTTTGATAGTTTGATAGATAAATGCAAAGAGACAGAAACGAGAAAAGGATTTGCAGCATCGCCAGATCGCTGTTGCTGCCATTACACAGGTTCCACCCAGCGCTCCCTCAGCCTGCTGTTACTCCCAGTGCTGGGATATTCGCCGGAGCGGCTGCACGTTCCCCTACCGGTTAGCAGTTTTGTATTGGTGTGGAGGAGGAAACAAAAACACAATTTGTACGCTCATCTCTGCCTCCTGGACTCAAAACTTCAAAACAAACCTCTATCAAAACGTAACATTACACAGACATTTTTTCTTTTTACAAAAGGCTCATGTTGTCATTTTCACACTTCAGTTTGTTTACAGATTCAACTATAGCTGTTTCAGCCTGTTTGAAGTAGTTTATACTAAGCTAAGCTAACTAGCTGCTGGCTGTAGCTTCATATTAACTGTACAGACACGACACCGATATCATTCTTCTCATAGACGCATTTCTTGAAATGTGGACTTAGCAGTCGTATTTGTTCTACTGAAATTTGATTCTGTAGATTTGTTGCTCAACATTTATTGAGATTGTTGTGGATAATTTGAGTGTTATTTCATGCTGAAACCAAAGACAGCCTTGTGACTGCCACGTTTATCCAATAAGGTGTCTGAATGGTTCCTGTTCTCACATCAATTGGCAATCATCTATTGTGCAGGCTGTTTGAAAAGGAAATGTCTATTGAGACTTTTCAGACCTAAATGTATGAAAGCAAAGTCTTGACCGCCTTTTGTGAGGTTTTAAAACGTATGTCAATAGAAATAATAACGTCACTGAGAGACTCCGTGCTCTGTTTGTAGAATACAAGATGTTTACTGTAGGTTTGACAATTACCAATGCAATAATATCTCTCTGAGACAGGAAAAGAAATTAGTTTTGACTGAGTGTCGGCTCTTTAGTTATGTATGGAGGGGATATGAGGAAAAACTGCTTATGTAATTACAACAACTGCAAATCATTTGCACTTCAACTCACTCCCTTTCTTTGTGTTTTTCTACTTTCTGTTCTTTCTTTTTTATAATTCCCCTTCCTTTTTGTCTTTCCTCATCGTGATTCCCCTCGTCCCTGCGTGTTCATTTCAATATTTAATTGACAAGCTTTTACATAATTCAGGCGATGCACCGAGAAGGTGTGTGTGTGCATCCTTGTATTTCTATCTTTGGGAGGACCAATTACAGTTGTAGATCTTGAGTGAGGATATTTGTAATAACATTCTGTTAATGAGGGTCCTCATTGTGTGTGTGTGTCTGTGGATGTGGGTGTGTGTGGGTGGGTGGAGGTGACCTGCCAGCTGTCAAGTGCTGGAGGTGAGAGGAGCACACACACCAGATATTTAATCACTCTCAGTTAATTTCAGTCCACTGTGTTTGTTTACATTTGTTCCTCTTGTGCTTTGCTTCAGTTGTCTTCCTCCTCCAACACATCTGTTTGTTTGCGTTGGTGTTGGGGTTGGGTATTTCAAAGTGCACGGTGTAGTAAGAAGAAAGACAGATTTTGCCCACTAAGCAGCCAGAGAAATGTTGAGGGCTTACTGAGCGGCTTTGTGTTTTGACAGATGGGAGGAGCTATGTTTTGCTGAGGCGCTCGGCCCGGGCGGGTCGGTAGATAAGAGAGACATCGGAACAGCTTTTGTTTTGGTGTTAGTTTAATGCAGCGATCCTTCAGCCTTTTCAGGCTTTTTATGAAAGCTAATATGTACCTATTTTGTATTGCAGAATTTTAGAGCGGAATACTACTCTTTTTAAATAAAGTTTAAACATGTCTTATCTACTAACACACGCACAGACAGACACATAGACAGACACAGACACACAGACAGAGACAGACAGAGACACAGAGACACAGACACAGACAGACACACAGACAGACAGAGACACAGATAGAGACACAGAAAGACACAGACACAGACAGACAGAGACACAGAAAGACACAGACACAGAGAGACACAGAGAGACACAGACACAGACAGACAGAGACACAGAAAGAGACAAACAGACAGAGACACAGACACACATCTGTGTACAAATCTATCAAAGAGACTGGGCAAAGTTATATTGAGAAAATATGCAACATGGCTGGCTTGTTGGCAAATGAAGAAGAATGAATACAGAAGAAAAATAATAGATTGGGTGCATAAACTTTTCTCAACTGTACGTAGGTAAAGCGTAACACAGCATTTAATAATATATGCAACCTATATGAGCCACAAATAAAATCTATAATTTTCTTCAGAACGTGCTAATCTCCAGCTGTCATCCAACATCTTGCAGAGCCGCTTCAACTCAAGTGATACAACATGCTTACAGTCAGCGTGGATAAAACACATGTTTAGTGCAACACTCGCAGAGGGCTGATTGAGATCCCTGCACACCAAACATAAATGAACGCTTTGGAAAAATGACTTGCTCTTGACATGTTGAGAGTGCCAAGTAATTACAAACAACATTAAAAATGTAATGGACCATATTTGCTTCTGGGCAGAGAGAGAAGTGAGTGGTGTGAAGGATGGAGAGAGAGAGAGAGAGAGAGAGAGAGAGAGAGAGTTGTGCAGAATGATATTTAGAAGATAAGAGTTGATGGAAGCGTACAGGGGCAGTGAGACACAAACACCTGCTGCTCTGTGAGGAGGATGTTTGTAGTCTACATGCAATGCAAGGTGTCCTGTAACAGAGCAATAATAGAGGGCCTGCAGACACCGTGGAAAATTGGATTTTTATGGCAGCTCATCAAATTTAATAAAGTTTGGGATATACAGAGTGGCACCCGCAAGAGTTTAGACGGGAGAAGTAGACTTGTGAATACCTTCGTCTAGATTAAAAGTGTGAAATCCCTTAAGGCAGGAACGAACTTTGAGAATGTTCCAGTCGGGGTCAGTTCATAATCTTTCTTTTAAGATTATTTTAGACACAGCTTAAAGGCTCGTTATCGGGCTCGTAATATATTTGGATTTTGTTCAGCCATATCTCACGGCCTTCATCAGCAGACAGTTTGCTTAGTCATGATCTCCACGATATGATTTGTATGGCTACGCTACGCTCTGGCAGTCTGTGGCATGCACCGCAAAAACAGGTTGAAACTTTTGGACTTTTGATATAATATTTCTATAAATAAAAGCCTGAATTGAATTTGTGTTTTTTCTCTCAAAGCTTTAGTTTTAACGAGCACAGCGATATTGTTCGCAGTCACCTACTGCTGATGTAATGTGACATTTACCTTTCACGTGCATTGTTTCATCAATGTTGTTATTTTGGAACCATGGACAGCGTGTGTGTAGAGGTGTGTGTGTGTACACCTCCCCTGCTGATTTTGACAGAATTGTTGATACATTCTAAATGTTTGTAGCGCTCTAATAGTGCTACATTCTTATGTCTTTGCTTTTGAAACAGTTACCTTATGATGTTGTTGATGAATTTATATTTTATGAAAAGCATTGCCGCCTCAGCCCCTTCATCCTGGTGCCTGGCCGGGGTTTCGGACTATAAAGGTAAACTATAAACTAATCTCCCTTTCCTGTCCATCTTCAGATGTGCTATATAATTAAAGGTTAAAGCACAAACAAATCATTAAAAGTAAGTATACTTGCCTCCATCTCAATGCAGAGTTCACACATCTGTTGCCTCACCTAACTATCCTATAATACATCCAAATGTAGAATTTTCTGCTCAACTTTGGGTTTAAATTCCACGTAAATCTATACGATGAATGTCTGAGAACTCTGTTTCTGTGTGTCGCTACAGGGAACTCCCAAGCTCAAAGTAATGTGTACAGCGTCGTCCTCGCCTCCCTGCTGTTGTGTCATTATACGTTTGTCACGTTGAAGGAATTGGACCGAAAATGTCACTAATAACTGAATGTGTTAAGCACCACATACTCCTGATGGTGATTACTTACACATGCTGAGGAATTCATCTGTATTTTTGAAAATGTCTAAACTTTGTTCTTTATGGAAATCATTTAACTGCTGTATATTTAACAAGCTAATGAAAGTGAATCCAAGGCTTCTGCTTTGAATTCCTTTAAACCTTGTGAAGCTTTGAAATGTAAAAGATTAAGCTAACATCAGCTGCTAATGGCTCGACACTTTAGGCGTACATGGTTGATGATTCACATTTGTAATGAGGATCAGAAAAGTAAAATCGCACGTAGAAATCCATCATTTCCAAACATGCTGTAGCATCGTGGGCTCTGGTAGTGTTTCATCATGAACCCAACAAGTTTTATACTGGCCTGCACTCAAATAAAAGAAGAATAGGAAATGCAAATGGAGAGAGAAAGTGAAATGGACTTGTCATGAAATGAGGAAATGCCAGAGAGGGAAATATATCAAGAGAAGAAAAGATGTAGGCAAGAAATAGACTTCACAGAACGAGAAACATCACAGGGAGAGAGTGCAACCACACCAGAGGAAGAGAGCATGTGACAAGGATCTAGAAGGAGAGAGATGATATTTTTCCCCATCGGATGACACTCGGATCTAATTCAGTCATTTGTCAGCCACACTGGCAGTATGGCTGGCTAATGGACTGGCAAGGCATGAAAGACACAAGCTCAGGGAATCCCTCCATGGTTATCTGCAGCAGACATTATCAGACCTACTTACTGAGAGCTGGCTGACAACAGAGCGGACACCACAAATGGCAGTACAGCCAGAACGAACGGGGAACATGGCCAATCACTTGGGGGTTAGAGGGAATAAAAAACGACTGTAATGTCATTATAGTACGGGTGATCTGATAACCAAAAATTGCATTACCCTTGAACATGGCCCCTGAACCCAATACTGCTTCACTGGCGGTCACCGACATTGTGTCTGTGATCGAACTGGACAGCTTCTGTATTTGAACGTGTGAAACTTTGGGACAAGATGAACCCATTTTTATTAGAAAACCAATAACACAGTCAGAGATGTGGCTAAATGAGTAAAAAAACAGATTGAATCCAGATTGTGTATAAAAACAAGAATACTGGGGGCAAAAAAATCAATATGGCTGTCAATAAAACCATCGTTCTCTGGTGTAGCTGTGGATATGCGGTCCAAAGTTTAGTTGGGAGGAATAACGTTCGGTGTCGGTAATTTCTCTCGTAACTCTCTAACCTCCTTTAGCTAACGCTTATTGTATGGCCAGAGTGTCCTCTCCCTTTAACTACTATAGGTGCAATAGTTGTAGGTACCAAAAGAGTTATAAGCCCTCCGTTTTTCTTAGTTTGTCTAGCCGGTGTGTAAATGTCTGGCTCTTCACCACAGCTAATCCTGTCCGATCATCCCATAAATCAGATCAGTTGGTTAATGTTAACTTTCTTAACTAACACTCGAGGTGCCCGAGAGTGTGTGACTCTACATATTCAGAGAAACTCAAATTCTCTTCAGCCATTGTTAAAAAAACAAGCCATCAAAACGTGCTATCCAGCGATGGCTAACATGTGCAGAGAATTATTCTGCCTCCAGCTAAACTCCGTCATCTTGTTTACTAACAGGATAAAAGGGTCTATAGGCAAGAACGAAAGATGTATGGCAAATGTTTGGCATGACACAGAAATACTAATAATAATAATAATAATAATAATAATAATAATAATAATAATAATAATAATAATAATAAGCTTTATTTGTATAGCATTGCAGCTTCACACCAAAAACATAAAAATTAATACAAGATTAGACAGAATAAGAGCATTTACAGTACAATAATCACAGTGTTGATGTAAATGAGTGTGAAGTAGCATTAAAAATAGCAGAATTAAAATAGTATAAAATAGCTTTAGAAATTATTTTGAAGTGGCATAAAGTAGCAGCATTAAAATATTGTATAAAATATCACCATTAAAAGGTTAAAGTAAAGAGATAAATAGCAGAATTAAAATAGTCTTTACAGAATAAAAGCATTTGGTAAAATATATATTAAAAGGCTAAAAGTAAAGAGATACAATAGCAGCTTTAATAAAAGCATTTAAATGAGTTTAAAGTGGCATAAAGTACCAGTATTAAAGATTGTATAAAATATCACCATTAAAAGGCTAAAGTGAAGAGATATGTTTTTAGCTTACTTTTGAAGATATTGAGCGAGCTTGCTTCCCTAATGTCTGCAGGTAAAGTGTTCCATAGCTTTGGTGCATAATTGCAAAAGGCAATATCAAAAGTAAAACAATATATGAATAAATGGGTAGGAAGTTTTCTGGAAAAGGCAAAAGAAAACGCTAGAATTTGGAAATACACCGTTATTAGAGCTTTGATTCTCTGCCCAAACCCGGTTGGGTCCGGCCCCTGAACCCCTTTGTAAGCTCAGCCCTGCATACGTCTCTGGCTGTAACTCACAGAACTCGTGTATCTTTATGTCTCATGTGGGACTCCCTTATGATATCAACCATTTGATGAGACCCCGGTCATGTTAAAAGCTGTTTAGCAAGTGTGTGTTTTGAAATGCAGTTTGATATTTATATTCCGTGTTAAAGATTAGTTGTGTAATGTCTCCCGCCAGCCGTGCTATTTGCTAATGTGATTTCCCATTCTGCTAATATGTTGATATTAAACATTGATTAGTATCCTCTCAGCTAGTCCGTCTTGAATCTTGCATCTACTTTTGCATTTACTGAAGCTGTGAGCAGAATTTGTATGTGAAGACTTACAAAACACATGGATTGTAAATAAATAAAAATATTTGGAAAACTGAATTTAAGTTCATTGTTGTGATTATGCAACCTGGTAATGTGTTGTGGACTACTATGACTACTGAGGACTACTGTGAAGAATAATACAGTTTAAAGTACATTAATGTGGATGTATAAATTCTGGCAGAAGTGGGAGAAGCTACGCTGCTTGTCTCATTATTTTTCTGTTCTGTACAGAACACAATTATAATGTGACTACAGCTCTTATGCCCGGGGCCTGTTGCATCTGAAAGCTGCTAATGCTACTAAAAGACGTAGCAGGGAGGTTCCACATCCTTTTGAAATACAGATGAATACTTGAAACAAGAAGAGTCTTTACAGTCTCAAATCAGTAATGAGCTCTGATGTTTAATTAACATTAAAATCATAATCTGCAGAAGAAAGAGAACAGTGGATTTGGCCTGCATGCCATTAGAGGCCTTTTTACACATCTGTAGTGTTCTCCTGTTGCAGATGTCCTTAGTTACACGCGGGACGATTGCATATACATTTCACTGTGCCTGCAGCAACATCTTCTCTTCTATAATTTGCTATAATACCCTTGTGTCTGGTGGGATAATATAGACGTAGGAAGACAGGATAATATTGTATTGAAATTTAGAATTCAGATATATTATTTTGTTTCACTGCATATCTACCAAGCTGGCATGCCTGCTTGGTAGATATGCAGTGAGAAGGCTATCATCCGGAGCGTTGTGGAGTTATGGTACAGAAATGTGCTGTACTGATTTTTTTCCTGCATGATGTAGCTAAATAGGAATACCTCGAGCCACTGAAATCTCTGCTGAATAATTTCCAAGAAATGTCTTTTCCCCCTGTGACATACTGTAGCAGCGAGCATGAAGAGCAGAGTGATATCACTGTAGGCTGCTGTTCTCGAGTGCCTTCGACACAGTGAGGAGCAATGGGAGCTCCGTCTCACACACAGACAAACAGCCGACAGAGAATACCGAATGCACTTGTGGGTTTATCATACCTTTTGACACCGCTGCTTTTGTCTCTCCATGGAGACACGAGCAGCGCTGATGAACAAAAGGCTCGGTGAATCACATAATACATCGAGTAAAACTACAACACGGGGGAAGTGGGAGTGATGGCTCTCACGTCATGCACACAACAGACACGCACTGAATGTAGGTAACGGTTGCTGTGTTCCTGACCTCAGTGAATTATTCAATTAGGTCTCCATCCCTGGGAGCAGGCACCATCCATTCATGTCTTACACCGCCTCAGGCTGTTGGTGGCTGCAGACTACCAACACGTACAAGCTTTATCTCCATTAGGGAGTTGGATACATGTGATGACCAGGCTCATACCAGTTTTCACTTCTGGCGTTAGATGGGTCATTCCAGAATTGGAGGACATTTCATGTCCCACATATACAAAATCTAATAATCCATGCCCAAAAAGCTAAACCATACACTTGTTGTGTTAAAGATACTTGTGTTGAGACAAAATGTATATAAAGTTGCAGAAAAAGGTATTTCAAAATATTATTTAAAATATCAAATAGCTCTCAAACACCCCTAAAATAGCATTTTTCTCTTGTCCCAGCTTCTTGGTGACCAACTTGCATGTCAAATATAACATTTAATATAGGGTTTCTATTTACTTTTTTTGGTATTATTCTATTGATATATGTCTCTTGTATTGGTAAAATCAATTTTTTAAATCATAAACACATTTTAAATAACAGTAATCTTACACTGAAAGTGTGTCCCACAGCATGCGCGCTACCCTGTTACCGAAAACTGTTAGTCACATGACACAGAGGAAATGGCATCAGCAAGTCATGTGCTACTACCATGGGTAGACCAAAGGTAAGTCCTCCCTTTTGTTTTTAATATATTTCCAATCGTTTCACTCTTGATGGAGTGTGGCACTCACACAAACGCAACCCTGTTACTCACATTATGAGACTAAAACAAATTAATTTCAAACATATCTTTCTTAAGTTAGATATGTATGTGTCCATTCCTTGACAGTAGCATTACTTTGTGCAGCTTGCATTAATTCATGAGGTAAAAGCTAAAATTAGCATTGATTTGCAACCCTGTTACTATAATTAGAGTAACACAGGTGGCTGAGCTTCTCACCCTATCTCTAAGGAAGACGCCAGCCACCCGTCTGAGAAAACCCATTTTGGCCGCTTGTACCAGCAATCTCGTTCTTTCGGTCATGAACCAGCCTTCATGACCATAGGTGAGGGAAGGAACGAAAATCGCCCGTTAGATCGAGAGCTTTGCTCGGCTCTCTTTTCGTCACTATAGCGAATGCAATATCGCCCCCGCTGCTCCGATTCTCCGGCCGATCTCTCGCTCCATTGTCCCCTCACTCACGAACAAGACCTCGAGGTACTTGAACTCCTTCACTTGGGGTAAGGGCTCATTCCCTATCCGGAGTAGACAGTCCACTGGTTTCCTGCTGAGAGCCATGGCTTCAGATTTCGAGGTGCTGATCCTTATCCAAACCGCTTCACACTCGGCTGCGAACCAATCCAGTGACTGCTGAAGGTCACAGACCGATGATGCCATCAGGACCACATCATCTGCAAAGAGCAGCGATGAGATCCTCAGGCAACCCCTCTCCTCCACGACTATGCCTCGATATCCTATCCTGTCCATGAAAATCACAAACAGGATTGCAGATAATGCGCAGCCCTGGCGGAGGCCAACATTCACTGGGAACGAGTCCGACTTACTGCAGACTATCCGGACACAACTCTCGCTTTGGGCGTACAGGGATTGGATGGCCCTCAGAAGTGACCCCCCACCCCATATTCCCGCAGCACCTCCCAAAGTATCATTACATTACATTACAGTTCATTTAGCTGACGCTTTTGTCCAAAGCGACGTACAAAAAGTGCAAACAATCATGGAGATACAACTCCGAACAGCAAGAATCTTGTAAGTACAATAGCTTCAAATAGGTTCAATCGTATAAGTGAACACTGTCTTCAAATAGCCAGTTTGAAGTGCAACAACATAAGTGCAACATACAGAAACAATAGAATACAAATTAAACTATTAGCTATAAATAAGCCAAACCAATACAAGTGCAACATACAAAGTACAGTTATTTAGTTTTCTTCATTCGCCGAGGTGCAGTCGAAACAGGTGAGTTTTCTGTCTGCACCGGAAGGTGTGAAGACTGTCTGCTGTTCTCACATTAATGGGGAGGTTGTTCCACCATTTTGGAGCCAGGATAGCAAACAGGCAGGTTTTGTTTGAGGGACATCTGGGTCACACTCGTAGTGAGGGAGTGGCGAGCCGATTGGTCAATGCAGAGCGAAATGAACGCGCTGGGGTGTATGGTTCGACCATGGCCTGGATGTAGGAAGGGCCTGATCCATTCAAAGCACGGTAGGCCAGCACCAGAGTCTTGAAGCAGATTCGGGCCGCCACTGGTAGCCAGTGAAGGGAGCCGAGAAGCGGTGTAGTGTGGGAGAACTTGGGTAGATTGAAGACCAGTCGGGCTGCTGCATTCTGGATGAGCTGTAGAGGTTGAATGGTACATGCAAGCAGTCCAGCGAGGAGGGAGTTGCAGTAGTCAAGGCGGGAGATGACAAGAGCCTGAACAAGAACCTGCGTCGCCTTCTGAGTCAGTAGGGGACGTATCCTCCTGATGTTGTACAGAGTGCATCTGCAGGAGCGGGTTGTTGCAGCGATGTTGGGACCAAAAGACAGTTGGTTGTCCAGCGTCACACCCAGATGCAGTCAGAGTTGGGGAGACAACGGAGGTGCCGATGTTAATGATAAGGTCTTGGATGGGAGAGCCCTTACCTGGAAGGAAAAGGAGCTCGGTCTTGTCAAGGTTTAGTTTCAAGTGATGTGCGGCCATCCACCGAGAGATATCAGCCAGACAAGCCGAGATCCGTGCCTCCACCTGGGTTTCAGATCTGGGAAAAGACAGAATCAGTGGAATGTCATCTGCGTAGCTGTGGTAGGAGAAACCATGAGAGTGAATGACAGAGCCAATTGAGTTGGTGTACAGTGAAAGGAGGAGAGGCCCCAGGACAGAGCCCTGAGGTACCCTGGTGGTGAGTTGACAGGGGTCCGACAGAGCCGCTATCCAAGTTACCCTGTAGGTGCGATCCTTTAGGTAGGATTCTAGCAGGGAGAGAGCAGAGCCTGAGACTCCCAGTTCTTGGAGGGTGTGGAGGAGGATCTGGTGGTTCACTGTGTCAAACGCAGCAGAAAGGTCCAGAAGGATGACAACATAGGAGAGGGAGGCTGCTCTAGCAGTTCCTCAGTGACAGCGAGGATGGCAGTCTCAGTTGAGTGGCTTGCCTTGAAACCAGATTGGTGCGGATCAAGAAGGTTGTTCTGGTGAAGGTAAGACAAGAGTTGATTAAAGACTGCATGCTCAAGTGTTTTGGAAAGAAAAGAGAGAAGAGAGACAGGTCTGTAGTTGTTGACTTCAGAAGGATCGAGTGAGGGTTTCTTTAAGAGAGGGTTCACTCTTGCCTTTCTCTTAAGATTGTTAGGAAAGCAACCAGATGGAAGGACCTGGAGGACGGTAGAGAACAACAAATGTTTAATGTAACCGGCTTTGTTACAGTGACAGCATGAAATTCAAAAGACGAGTGAGTGAAGTCTGGCAGTGGGTAAAGAGAAAAACTCCATTTGGGAGAGATCAGCAGACTAGTTCCACCTCCTCGTCCAGTGGTTCTGGGCGAGCGGGAGAAGGAGTAGGCTGTGGAGAGAGCAGCAGGGGTGGAAGTGTTATCAGGTGTGATCCAAGTCTCAGTGAGGGCAAGGAAGTCAAGGGATTGATGGGAGACGTAGCTAGAGATGAACGCTGTCTTGCGAGTGGCCGACTGGCAGTTCCACAGGCCACCTGTGACGAGGTGTTGGGTCTGAGAGGAGCGGGTGGGATATACAAAAGCAGAGAGGTTACGGTAATAAAATAAGGTTAATTTTTCAAAAGTGTTGATGTCTAAATTGTCCTCCAATTCTGGAACGACCCAGATGATGAGGCTGGATGTCTCTAAGTTCTGCCACATTCAATGTTGGTGTTGTAATGGTGTTTTGCGTATCTTAAAGAAAGAGTGTAAAGCTAATAGCATAAAGCTAGTTAATTTAATGCTTAATTTCCCAACTTTCCACCTAAAAATGCATACTGCTACTGGTGCCGACTATGGTCTAAGACCGCTTGCTTAAAGGAACTTTGTCACTGGCGTCTTTTTTTACTGCCAACCACGGGAAGATGGTGTATAGAAAGAATCGTACTTCTCACAGTACCTACGTTTCCTGAAGGCAACATGGTTGGGGAAGGTCCTCAACTACTACACGGCTCTCTTTGTTCCCTTCATTTCCCCTCAACTTTATTCTCAAGTGTGCACTTATTCACTTTTGCACCCTCTCTTTCCGAGTTAGTAATTATTTAACCTCATGTGTCCACCTCTGCTCAAGTTGGGCCTTGTTCAGCGGAGGGTTGTACCGTTTCATGCTGTGGTCGACATGTCATGGAGGTTTCATTTTGTAACAAAGGAACAATTTACAGCATGTAAAGTAACACAAGTCAACCAGTCGAGTTCAATACCAGCACAAGCCCGCAAAGAGCAAGATGCTGTATCCTCACTAGCTCCAGGAGTGCTCTTCATCTCACTTTACAAACTAGTCTGCAGAATTTTTGATGAATACATTGAATGTCTACGTTTAATAAATATGTTTCATATCAGCCTTGTTTGCAGAAACCCACAATACCACGTGATTAACACTGAAACAATTGGTTAGGTTTAGAAAAAAGATCATGGTTTGGACTAAATATTACCTCAGTGACGAAGCGTAACATGACATGAGTCACCTGACTGTAGGTAAAAGTAATTCTACTTTAGGTTTCACACATCTGGGTGAAAGTCTGGTGCTTGTTTGACTCCACCTTCTGGCTTGTTAAGTTCGTTATTATAGCACGCGACCTTCGCTATACTACGTCACTTGCTCTGCGTGTGGCGAGTTGTAGTTTGTCACTTTGTACAACATTGACATTCATCAAATATTTTTTCATGGGCTGCGCATTATAGTGTTCAATAAAAGAGAAGAAACATATTAGGGTTCATAGTTACTAATCAAACAAAAAGTATGAATGAAACCATGTGTGCCCAGTTCTCTTCACCGGAGCAGGATGCAACGCATCTGTCCCCGTTTTACAATCTGTCCACTGGGGGGCGCTGTGCAGCACATCTGGACTTGCTGTCCATTGCCAAGAAGCTTCAAAGAACCTGGCGTCCTCATTCTCGACCGCATTCTATGTACCGCCAAGACGCATCCTGTTTTTGGCTTCAGGTGCCTCACCAGACATGCCAGAGAATACATCCATATCTGGGAGCGTGTGCAAGGAGGTCCCAGAAGCAGGAGGTGGATGTCATTGTGATTGTTTACTGACATTATTTAATGTATTCACATTTCTCTCTGTAGATGTTAGAAATAAGGTGAAACAACATTTTCCAACTCTTAGTGCTCTTTATTCAAACTGTCCTTTGTAATATTTCTATCATTCATTTCAAACACTACAATTCTAACACTGCGTAAGTGGAATATGTAAAACTGACCTAGTTGCAGTGGTTTCAGCTGATGAATGCCTTTGTTAAAATGGTCTCCCATCATCTCAGAATTATTTCATGGACATACTTTTAATGACTGTGGTCAGATAAATGACTTTTATGAATGCAAACTTGTCCCGAAGATGTAAATGGATGTAAAGGCCACAGGAATATGAGTCACTCTGTGTTCAACACATTTTAAACAGGTATTTAAAACACGCTGTTTGCTTTATCTAGCTTTTTCATTATCCCTATTTAATAAATAATAAACTAACTGATGTTGAACATTGGCCTAAAGTTTCTTCTGGCCAGAGAATGAATGTTTTTTCCATCATTACTTGCATGTTACTTTGTGAAAACAAAAAGTTAAAAGGCTATAGAGTGATCCATCATTGCCTCATCAGGTGCATGTGACCTCACTGCTGAAGAATGAGTTCTAGATGGCGGATGCTGTATTCGTCAATCACCTCTTTTGTGCTCTTTATGCTCTACAGCAGCGGCACAATATGATAGGCTACTCTCATTTTGTTACGTTCAAGTGAATCTCTGAGAAGAGCATAATAATCTATTTTCCAGCTCTCTTATCCCGTTGTGCGTGTGTGTCGTTATGTGCTGTTGTGGATCGTAGTGGCAGGTATTCTATGAACCCCAGAGGAGCTCTGCCGCGGAGTGTTTGATATGAATCATCTGGTAGGTGGCAGGGGGTTATTACAGAGAGAGAAAGACTGAGATATAAAAAATCTCAAGGAGATAAAGAAGATTGATGCCTCTCCAGCGGGTACACGTGTGAAAACATGCCAATGACTCCATCACCTTTTTAGGTCCTCTCTCTTTCTTGGTCTCCCCGCTCTCTATTTCCTTCACTCCGCTTCTTCCAATCTCACAGTCAGCCCACTGCTTCTGCACTTCTTCTCTCCTCTCTTCACCCCTGGCATCTCCGCTAATAAATCCCATTTAAGCTCTCGTTGCGACCCCTCAATCATCGCCTGCGACCATCTTAAAATAACACTGTGGGAACAGAGAGAATGGGGCTAGTGTGCAGGAGCCCCCATGCCGATGTTATTAATTGTTTCAGAGATGAATATCCCATTACAGTCCGACTGAGAAATGGAGATGGAGCTGGGGTTATACCGTGATTAATGCTAAGTTCATGCAATGCATGATTAATTCTGAAGTGCGAGTGGGTGTTTAATCAAGGCCACATGTGATATGATCAATTATGGGGTGAAGAAAAAGAGCTGGATGATTAGACTACCTTTCAGAGTGTGGAACATATGTCACCCGAGATTTAGTGGGCTCAGTCGTAATGTAGGATTACACTAGTGCTAAAAAATGGGGAATGTCTAACCATAGAGGCTGGATTACTGAGTTGCTTTGAGAAGATGCAAGGGGGGAGGCTATTTTGAGCTCATCCAAGTGTGAGCTGAATGTGTTCTGTGTTTTCCAACAGGGAGCAGTGTGAGTGCACCACATGTGAGCACACCTCGGGAATTATATGAGTGTGTCACCTGCCTTGTTTTTTATTACAATACTCTCACACATTAAACAATCTTCCTTTAGGCACGGAATTGACTGACAAATGAGGGCCACCGCTAGATGAATGGAACTGGATGGAGTGGGCGGTAAAAATACAGTGTTCAGAAGCGATGTTTGTTGCACGTCACTCCCACCTGCTCTCTCGCATGGTTTAGCAATTCGAGGAAAATATGGAACTGCATTTTCTCGACCAATAAATAAGTTTAACTCCAGGCTGTGCACATTAAATAGAGTTTAAATTAGCTTCAATCAATCATCAATCAATACTATTTAAATATAATCTTAACCGTTGGCGAGGGAAGGCGGAATTGTGCAAATATAATTTTACCTTTTTTAAATAATCATTTTAAAAGCTTCTGTTCAAGTGCTTGTTGCTGTATTATTAATTTGTGGTTCCATTATAAAGAGTATTTCCTGTCAGTCTCCTGACATGGCCTCATGCCTTCACCTCAGAGGAGCTGCTAAACATAACTGACCAGAACAAATTATATGGCCCAGAAAATAACATAACAGGAACACACGGTCTAGTCGTGTTATCTGTACATCCCCAGATGCAATTATGCAGAATTTAGACTAGTTTTTACACTGCCGGTGGCTATTATAGAGCATATCACGCTGACACGTCTTATCTGCAACACAACGCATTATTAATAACTTGCTGAATAAAACACCACAAAGTAAGTGGTCATCGGCGCTGTACGTGGAACAACATCTGAGCTGGTTGCATATTTAAATATCTCAGCACCTATGGATTAAATTGCTTATTCTGCTGTAATATTATTTCCACGAAAATGTATTTATTCTAAACGTGAATATTTGCATGCATCCATTTTGCATCAAGACCTTATTCATTGTGTCTCACCTTGTGCATGAACATGAAACGGACAATACTTACTTTGATATCCACTAAAACTAGAGAGGTGTTGTAAAAGGCAGGCGGTACGTTCAACATGGAGAGATGAGTGATTCCATGTGGTCAGTTTTCTACACCGACCGACAGCTTGGTACATGGGGAGAACCGCTCATGTGAACTTGCCCTTAATCTGGCCTGTGTAAATGGTTCTGTTGTACCGTGCCAGCTTTCATAAGAGAGCCACAGAGACGCCGCCACACCGCCCAGAGCAGGACATCATAATTCAGGAGAATAATTGGGGCATTTAAACCAAACCTGGGACTCGTCCGTGCCAGACAGATGCAGGTCAGAGTGGCCTGTCCGCATGGGAGGCAGAAGGGATGGATGCATAGAAAGGATGGGAGGATGTCACAAGAGAGGAGACGGATGGTTGGAGGTGGAGGTGGAAATAGCGTGGCGAGGCAGAGGGGAGTAAGGTAACATAAAATAAAAAATGGAGGTAAACACGGACGAGTAAAGGAAAGAGGCAAGCGGCAGAAGTAAAGTGAGAAGCAGCGAGCACTAACCAGGAAGTCAATTACAATTATTCCCCAGCTCCATGCGGCGTAACGTCGTCGTCGTGTTTCCTTCTCACAACTTTCACGTTGGCAACAACTGATGCAGAATGTAAAGAAATTATCAATGAATTTTAGTTTTATTTAGCATGAAGTGTATTTGATATTAAGCTCTGCAGTGATTGATGCTCCGACTTTACCTTTTAAGCCTTTGGCTGAGGAAAATAAGATCGCTCCTTCACCTCAAAAGTATTGATTCCCGTACCAATATCAATAACAATACTTCTTTAAGAAACATTTTACTGCAAAACTTCCTAAAAGAAACCCCATAATTAAAGGGGGAAAAATGGAAGAAACCTCAGGGAGAGCAACTGAGGAGGGATCCCTCTCCCAGGACGGACAGACGTGCAATAGATGTTGTGTGTACAGGATAAACAACATAGTACAAATACAACATTTGACAGAAATTATGTTGTGTTGAAAAAGAGAAAGTATCCCGTTGTCCAGCAGGACCAGGGCAGCAGGTACAGCCACGATTCCTGATCCTGACGCAAACTTTATCAGTGGCAACCTGCCACATGAGACACAGAAACTCCGGGGATGAGTTAGTAACATACATTTACATAATGCATACACATAGAGAGGGAGAAGAAGAGAGGAAGGGGGAGGAGAGAGGAAGGGGAAGAGAAGGAAGAGAGCAGGGAGGTGTCCCCCGGCAGTCTAGCAGCATAACTAGAGGCTGATCCAAGGAAAACCTGAGCCAGCCCTAACTATAAGCTTTATCAAAAAGGAAAGTGTGGAGCCTCTTGTCCACAGTCAGATTCAGGGATGACAGAGAGAGAGTATAGGGTTGCACACACCGCTTTATTCGCTCACAGGTAAGCTTTCTATCACAAGCACACTAACAGGTCGCTCTCCAGTCGGTCACTCTGCTGTTCGTCGCTCTCCAGGCTGCGCTGCGTCTTGGCTCACCAAGCGTCTCCGTCTCCTCTGGAACCCAGCCTACTGCAAGAGAACAGAACCAGGCCATCCCCATGCATTTATTATGTGACTGATTACCTGATTCCGTTCAGCTGTCTGGCCTCCAGCTGGGACACTCCTGTCCCTCCCCAGCAGCCGGCGCCCTAACCACACCCCACTGCGATGAATTGCTCAAGGGCCACCTGCCCGACGATGTCCTCAACGGAGTTGACTCCTGGCTGGAGCCAGCGCCTAGCTGAGTCGAGGAGCTGCTGGGCGAAGGCGAAGGGTCGGTCAGCGTCCTCAAAGGGCAGGCTCCGGAGCCGGCGGCGATGTCCCTCTGGTGTGCTGCCCAACCGGTCCAGGATCGCCCTCCGGAGCTGGTTGTAGTCGTATCTGGAGGTCGCAGGCAGGGTATGGGCGGCCCGCGGGGCTTCCCCGGACAGCAGGGGGAGCAGTCGTATCCCCCACTCCGCCTGCGGCCACCCGCACGCCTCTGCCGTGCCCACGAAGATGTCCAGGAAGGCCTCGGGGTCGTCCTCCGCCGTCATCTTCTGCACTGCGACCCGCGGGAGCTGGGCTGGCCCGCCTCCCGACTCAACCTCCGGGGCAGCCGATGACCAGAGCATTCCCTGCAGGAGGTCTCGGTCCGCCTTCTGGTACGCCGCCAGGTCTACGAGCGTCTGGCTCTGCTGTTGCTGGAGGGCCGCGGTGCCCTCGCGCATGGCCGCCAGACGCTGGAGGATCAGCCCTAGCGGGCTCTGCGCAGCTACCTCCTCTGTCATGTCCCTGTTCAGGCGCCACTTGTGGAGCCTCTTGTCCACAGTCAGATTCAGGGATGACAGAGAGAGAGTATAGGGTTGCACACACCGCTTTATTCGCTCACAGGTAAGCTTTCTATCACAAGCACACTAACAGGTCGCTCTCCAGTCGGTCACTCTGCTGTTCGTCGCTCTCCAGGCTGCGCTGCGTCTTGGCTCACCAAGCGTCTCCATCTCCTCTGGAACCCAGCCTACTGCAAGAGAACAGAACCAGGCCATCCCCATGCATTTATTATGTGACTGATTACCTGATTCCGTTCAGCTGTCTGGCCTCCAGCTGGGACACTCCTGTCCCTCCCCAGCAGCCGGCGCCCTAACCACACCCCACTGCCACAGAAAGTCTTTAGCCTGCTCTTAAATGTGGAGAGTGTGTCTGCCTCCCGAACACAAACTGGAAGCTGGTTCCACTGGAGAGGAGCTTGATAGCTGAAGGCTCTGGCTCCCATTGTACTCTTAGAGACTCTAGGAACTACAAGTAACCCTGCAGTCTGGGAGCGCAATGCTCTAGTTGGTTTATAAGGTACTATGAGATCTTTAAGATATGCTGGAGCCTGACCATTAATTGCTTTGTAAGTCAGGAGAAGGATTTTGAATTCTATTCTGTATTTTACCAGGAGCCAGTACAGAGCAGCTAATACAGGAGTAATATGATCCCGTTTCCTTGTTCTTGTCAATACACGTGCCGCTGCATTTTGGATCAACTGAAGAGTCTTAAGGCACTTTTTGGGACAACCTGATAATGAGTTGCAGTAATCCAGCCTTGAAGTAACAAATGCTTGGACTAGTTTTCCTACATCATTTTGAGACAGGATGTCTTATTTTTGTAATGTTACATAGATGAAAGAAGGCAGTCCTTTTTTATGTGGGAGTTAAAAGACAGATCCTGATCAAAGATTCCTTACAGTGGTGCTGGAGGCCAAAGTAATGCCATCCAGAGCTTCTATGTCATTAGAAAATGCGTTTCGGAGGCATTTAAGGCCAAGTATAATAACTTCAGTTTGGTCTGTGTTTAACATCAAAAAGTTGCTAGATATCCAAGTTTTCATGTCAAGCATGCTTGAAGTTTAGCCAATTGATTGGTTTCGTCTGGTTTAATTGATAGATATATCAATTATGCTTATGCTTATTCAACAGCTGAAGCGCTGTCTCGCTGACTCAACTACTGATCCTTGAGATCCAGTTGAAAGAAATGCTGTATATCTATTAAGTCAGCAACATCATTGTATATTCCTTGTCAATTTTATCCACCAACCAAGTTTAATGTTGAGGATGTCCGTCCTGGGAGAGGGATCCCTCCTCAGTTGCTCTCCCTGAGGTTTCTTCCATTTTTCCCCCTTTAATTATGGGGTCTTTTTTCGGAAGTTTTTCCTTGTGTGATGCGAGGGTCAGAACGACAGAGGGTGTCGTAACCTGTACAGTCTGTAAAGCACACTGAGACAAATGTATAATTTGTGATATTGGGCTATACAAATAAATTTGATTTGATTATTGATTTTGCTTGCTTGAGGATACGAGTTTCAGCTCAACCTGGTGAGTTTAGGAAGCTTAAATATTTAAAAATGAAAGCATAAATATTCATAAAGACCGATAATATGTTGTTAACTTGAACTTGTTGATGCACATCTGACATTGAGTTATATTGTACACCAGATGCATCTTTAACTATCAATGTAAATATATATTAACTTCATTAATAGAATCAATTACCCCAACACCAACATGCAGCTCTTATTGTGTATCTTCTCTATTATTCAGGCGGTGAAAAAACAGACTCTGTTACAGACAATGAGAATTTGCAGGAGACAAAAAAAACAACTCCCTACACGAGGATCCTTACATGGGTTTGAGAGACGGCTGCCTTATGGACGGTGCCACCACAGTCCCAAGACATGGACCATGGCCATCTGGCAAAGCAGGCAAACAGTCAAACTCTCCAAGTGGATTTAATCTCTGTACACAAGCCCCACCCCGTCTCGTTCTGACATGCACACACAAAACATAAATACGCCACCCAGCCACGCACATCCTTGTGCTTTGTGCTTGTGATGCTAGCCATTAGGCTCTATACAAGAGGGTTTAGCCCTGTTTATTCCTGCTCTGTACGTGCAGCATATTAACTCCAATAAAGCAGTTCTTTCATAAGAACTCACTTCAAACACCAAGTTGACTGACTGTATTCCCAGCACGCTCATCCCATAAGTTTCCTTCTTGCAATGTTTTAAGGCTGAGACATTTTTGAGAAAATGTTTTCATGCTTTAAGATTTCAAACTCCCGCTGAGGTATTTCATCTATCGTGTTCATCTATGCGTGGCTGCCAAAGCCTTTCCCACACTCGGCCGTAATTTGTCAAAGTAGTTTGAGTTTCAAAGGAACACAAAGGAAACGACAATGTTAAAAACTTTGTTTTAATCAAGATTGTGTCAAAAATGATTAACGCCATTGATTTGGGCTTCACCCAGTTATCCTTTGCCTTCATTATGTCCCTTTGTGCCTGTTATTGTGTGGGTTCCTCTCAGGAAGCAGGTAATTTAGTTCAAAGGCAAACACAAAAGGACTGGAGTGAAAGAAAGTTGTGTAATGGCTGTACCTCTACTTTGAGTGTCAGTCAGTGGCTTAAATCATTGTTACACAACTTAAATAGAGAACTAAAAAGCTATTGTAATGTTATACGTCTTTAAGGGATGATTAAGGATTACTTATCTGGGCCTTGAATCCCAACTCTCCCTGCTGTAGTTCACAGAAAGTAGGATGGAGAATGAGGTAATCACATTTGTGTAATGAAATGCAAAAACAAAGCCATCTCCACTGCAAACCCTCTGCTCGCCATGACCACTGTTCTGTCACAGTGAAATGAAAGACATAAACACAGTGATTACATATAATAGTCTCCCATTGAATGAGAAACTGTCACTTGTATAAAAAGTAAATGAAGGAATATAAACACAGTTGTAGTTATGTTTCATAGGATATGTGAAAACGTTGACCTGCTGGTGGGACCAGAGGAAGAGTCAGAGGATTCATCCAGTAATGTCTGCACCAAAGTTCATAGCAATCCAAATATTTTACTCAAAACCAAATGTGCATATTGGTGCTAAAGAAACCTCACAGGAGGAAGAGATTTATTAGGATCCTTCCTGTGGGGACAATAAGTGTCTGTGTAAACAATCCATTAAATATTTGTTGCGAGATTTCAGTCCAGACTGAAGTGATGGATTGAGCAACTAACCAAATGCCATCACCAGAGCCACACCGCTAATGTGGATAAAGCCATTTATTAACCCCGTTATTAAAGCATACAGTATTATTTAGATGGCACATTACAAAATACACAACATATATTCGACACAATAATCTCTTCTCTGCATTTCTCATTTAAGGTATTACATACTACATAACTTTTCCTTGCAGGGCAAACTGTGTTTGACCTTTCACCTTTCACCTTAAATTGACCCCGGATCATCAATATAGATTTTATGGTAATCTGTATTAAGGGAATGAATCAGAGCTTTAAAAAAAACAGTGTGAAAATGTGTACCCTCAGGACCTATGGTGTAATAATTGAAGCATCTGTGTGTGGTGAAAAGGTCAAGACCTTACTGCTTTGTCACACACTGTACCAAGAGGAGTGACGATGTGCTCTGTGTGATTTCTTCATCGTGACCCTTATCATTTTTACTGACCTTTTTTCTGTTATCACAGTGAGTGATTATCAGGTCACTCATGGGTTAGTCTTGCATTTACTGACCAAGATTACCTGTAGAATGTAATTATACAGAGGTACATGGAAGGGCTGGGGTTAATGGATTTATATGTGTGTGTGTGTGTGTGTGTGTGTGTGTGTGTGTGTGTGTGTGTGTGTGTGTGTGTGTGTGTGTGTGTGTGTGGCTTTGTCTATTATAAGGCTTCAGACAGTGAACAGTGAAGTCTCTGTTCTGGTTTGAATCCTATGCTAAAACAATGTAGGCAGGCTAGTCATAACTCTGTTAATGTCAGGGCTGGTTTGAGACTTTTGTACTGGGGTGCTAGATAACACTCGCAGTACAAAAAACAGAATTGGTATTCCCCAGGATTCTTTACTTGGTCCTGCTGCTTTTTCAGTCTGTTTATAAAGGACCTGCTACAAGTTGTCGAGAGGCCAGCTGCTAGCATATATGCACGTCAACTGAGCACTGCAGCATCACATAAGTTAAAATTAAATTAATCATATGAGAGGAATAAAAAATGACAAAAACAGATGCAGCAGAATAAAGTCAGGCAGTGACAGAAATGTGACGCCTTACAAACACAGAGCGATGTGGAGATGTGACGTTGGGTAAAAGCTCTTTCATCACACCTCTCTGTGAAAATGTTATAATCCAAAGAAAGCTTCAGAGTTTTACTGTCTGTGTTTGAGGGCAGGGGTTCAGTGAAGACCATGAGAGGAACATAGTCCATGATTAGTGTACTCCCCCAGGTGCAGACATCTGCAAACAAACAGGAATTGTTTAGTTGTGTTACATTCTTCTGACAAACATTAAATGTATCTCTGCTTTATTAAAATTCACAATCACAAATCCACCGTAATGCCTTACTACAGATACATTGATGTACTGTTCAACATTACCTAACATGCAGATTAAATTCAGATGGAGATTTTCAGTGTTTTAGCTCAATATCGCGAGGGATGTAAGAGCATCAAAACTCATTTTGAATGGATGACTCATCGAATTTGCCTGAAGCCATTCTATACTGGTCAGCTAAATGAACCAACGGGGAAAATTCACCATGCAAGGAAAGTGCCTCTTTTCCACTGTAACAATCAACCTTACAGCAATTAATGTCAGTCAGCGGATGGTAAATCCATGTGAAATGGGTGACAAAAAACAAGTTAAAGAAATGATAAAAATCTCTGTTTAAAGCACTGACGTGTTGATTGTAAAAGTATACTCTATCACACCGTATAATTTACAGTAACACATAAGCAAATATGATAATAAAGAGTAAAAGAAGACCTTAATAAAACAGGGAAAGCTTGTAATGCACTAGATCAGGGGTCTTCAACGTTTTTCAGGCCAAGGACCCCCAAACAGGTGTAGCGTGGAGCAGGGACCGCCTACTGTATATATTGTACAGAAGAGGCTTAAAGTGGTCCGTGCAACGGGGGGGAATTTCTTTTAGTTCACCCCTCTCCTTTCCTCTGCTCTGTCTCTGACTGTAGGTGTGTGTGTCGGGAGCGAAGTCTCGCCTTTTGCGAAACACAGCGGAGGAGGGAATGTGAATGCGCATTATTATTATTTGAATTATATTATTATTTTAATTATATTATTATTTTAATTATTATTAGTGCCCCCCTGCAGTACTTCCGTGCACCCCCTGTTGAAGACCTATGCACTAGCTCACATAGACAATATATAAAACTGTTATTTCATTTCCTCATTTCAATATATTATAATTAAATAAATAATATAAATATAAGTAAAATAGACAAAATTACCTCCTGGGACGAGAACATCGGCAATGGCTGACTGTTATTTAGAATTTCTGCCTTATTAGCGCTCAATGAGTCAGTAAACTGCAATCGTATCATTTTCTGAAATGCTGAAAGTAATAGTGCCAACAGAAAACATTTTTGCTTTTATTTATCATGAAGTATACAGTATGTTGATTGCTCGATGTAATACCTATATAATAATAATAATAATAATAATAATAATAATAATAATAATAATAATAATAATAATAATAATAATAATAATAATAATAATAATAATAATAATAATAATAATGACACCATGACAGTAAATGTGTTGCACAGGTTTATTAATGGACGAAGGCAGTGTGTCCTGTGTTGTTGGTAGCGGCTCCGAGGAAAACAATAATTACACTTGGAAACGCCAGGAGGGAAAAGTTCAAATTATATCTTTTTACAAAACATTATGAACAACCTGACATTTCTTAAGAAAAAAAGGTGCAATTTCAACAATATTGTGCCTCAATTTATCATTTACACGTGATCACTTACAGATCACAGTGTGTCTACAAAGACATAAAACATTTCGCCACAGGTACCTGGAACAGTATTTTACTTTATGTTCAAAACAACTTACCACTACCAAAACAACTACTTTGCAAAGTCATCCCGCGGGCTGGATTGGACCCTCTTGCAGGCCGGTTTTGGAATCGCCGGGCCACATGTTTGACACCCCTGCTCTAAATATATTAATGGGGCAAAAGGTGACGATGGTGCTTACTATGGGGCTGTTGGTCTGTGTTGTTTCTTAGTGTGCTTGCTGCCATCTTTGCAGTCTTGTTCCACTCTCAGCTGTCTTGCCTGATTTTTGTATTTTTTTTTATAGTTTTGAAATAATAATGATTCTGACTTGCAAAACAACAACAGAGTACATGTGTTTGTTCCCTAGCTTACAGATAATGCACTCAAGTATGGAGCGCCAGCTGTTGCCTGCAGTACAGTATGCTAATTGCCACCGTTTTGAAAGAATAGATATGCATAAGAGTGTACAGTGTTGCCTCAGCCTGTAAGATGTAGCGTGAAGTGTGCAGCGTGTTTAAAATGCACATTTATCCTTTAAAGTCTTGCTGAAATTATAATATGATTATATGTATTTTCTGCTACATCTACTTAGATTTTGCATTTTATTTCAACAGCGTGCTCATTTAAATATTAATAAACTGTTTTTATTATCACTGGTAAGCAGGTGACACAATCTAAGTGTGTGTTGTAATAATTGTAAAAGAAAGGAAGCGCTCCTCTAGTCTGCTGGTTTGGATTGCCACATGTCAACATCTGTGCCGTGCTCAGACGCTGAGCGATGTGACGTCGCTCCACTTCTCTTGATACCGCTGAGTCACAATCTTTAGTCAGTCTGTGACTTGGATTGTAAGCTGCAACAGAGCATGTAACATTAAATACTAATAAGAAACTGGACACATAACATGAACACTTTACAATATCAATCCTCTATTTGTGTCACAAGCTTAAAATCAACAGAATATATATTCAATGACCTTTATCCTCGTAGCTTATTAGGGTTATTCCAACTTTCTGATTTGCCATCTATGCATCTTTAAGATATTAACTTATATTGTATGCCTTTTGATGCTTTAAATCTGCTGTAGTTTCAGTTCTGCACAGAATGTGGAAAATGCAGAAGTGCAGTAGGCCAAATGAAACATGCTCTCCTTCATCCTCTCTTTGTTTTTACTACATCAAGTGGATGATATGCATCTAAGTTAACATATGATTATTAAAATGCAGTATTTGTGCTCATCATTTTAGGAAGTGCATTATATGTTAGTATGAATGTTACTTGTATACTAGTTTTTCAGATGTAATACATTTAGGCATGTTCCCAATCATGTTTTTATAACCCAGATACCGGAAAAGTTATTTATTATTGAGTATCTGCAGATACAATAATTATATTTGTTGATTACATATGTATCTGAACATAAAGTATTTCTAATTGTAGATGTAACCTTCTAAATTTGGCACACCTTATGTTTCATAAGTTACTTTAAGACACTGAAGGTCCTGTTTCAAAACTATAATGTCAATAAGCTTAAATTATTGATTTATAGATGTATTAAAAGAAACTGGACGAACGAAAGAGGACATCTCATTACAAAAACAGTCCGTCTACTCACAGCTGCATTGTGCCGTTACATAATTAAATGCGTTGCTGTGAAACACAGTGCTTTGCATTGAACTTCCTTAAGACTATCTTTAGGGGTAGACTGATAAATTGACCTGAATATAATGTTAATAATTACATTTATATTACCCAACCCCACTTTTTTTAGTTATTCAATTTCATCATCCCACGTAACACATCTGTAAAACTGTTTCGCTTAAATTACCGGATACCCAGGACCATTGTAAGGCAATCTACCTACATGTCCTCACCACCAACAACACTGCCATCCACTTCTATGAGAACCGGGACTTCAGGCAGCACAACTATCTGCCCTACTACTACTCTATACGAGGCGTCCTCATAGATGGATTCACATATGTGTTCTACATCAATGGGGGTCATCCACCCTGGACAATATTTGACTATATCCAGCACATCGGTTCAACCCTGGCCAGCCTGAGCCCCTGCTCCATCCCTCAGAGGCTGTACCGGCAGGCCCAGTCCCTGCTGCGCTCTCTGCTCCCCTGGTCCAACATCGCCTCCAAGACCGGCATACAGTACAGCAGAACAATGTGCAGTTTTCCAAGAGAAAATAGATAAAAGTCATCCCGTAGAGCATCAGCTCTACATCGGCTCTACATCAGCTCTACATCGGCTCTACGTCAGCTTTACATCGGCTCTACGTCAGCTCTACATCGGCTCTACATCAGCTCTACATCGGCTCTACATCAGCTCTACATCGGCTCTACGTCAGCTTTACATTGGCTCTACGTCAGCTCTACATTGGCTCTACGTCAGCTCTACATCGGCTCTACATGAGCCTCAGGACCTTTTATTGCAGCATTTATTTACCCCCGCTCCCTTACAACCTCCTTGTTTGCACAGTTTTCTCACCCAACACTCGCTTCACCTGCCCTCTCCAATGGATGTTGGGCTTGTGGGCAGATAGCACATACAGCCACACACACTCGTACACACACTCAATGCAGGACTATTGATTTTTTTGAGCACTGTGGTCGAGCAGTCCTGACTGGCCTTGCCCCTTGGGTGAGACACACAAGCGGCAGCGGATATGCTGCTCCTAAGCTGTCCCTGGGCACCATTACAAATCCCTGTAGATTCATGATATTGATTCAAACCATTTCTCCCTCCGCCAGCGTCTTCTCCTCCTCCATCATGTCCCTTTACACTTCTTTTTTTATCCGACCTTTGTTGTTTTGTTTCTTGTTCCCAGAGGAAATTCAGTGATAAATAAAAGACAGACATCAGTTCTTTTTTTACCTTCTTTAAAAAAAAGAAAGCAGCCATGGAGGAGGAAGGAGGGGTGGAGAATCATGACAAGAGTCAAATCTAGTTACCTTTGTTGCGGAGGCAGCGGAAAGCACTGTCATGCAAAGAGATAGAGGAGGAGAGAAAAACAATATTAGGCTGGTGAGACTGCATCAGGGCCCCTCGCACAAAAACCCACTTCCATGCGCTGCTATCTCTCTGTCAAAGTGAGGTGTCAATGTGGATTCAATCAAACCTGGGATGTGTTGCATATGAATATGTTTTTTAAACAGAAATGGAGGATTGAATCCAGTGTAGTGGAGAAATTGGTTTTGTGTACAGTAGCTGTTATACATTTTCTTGACAGGTGAATAAAATGGGTTACAATTTTGCTGCTGAGTTCCTTCATTTCTGCTGAGTGAGACCTCTCTCCCTCCTCCTCCTCCCCCCCAGTCCTGTCACTTCCTCCTTCCTCCCTCCCTCCTTTGACTCCGTCTCCATCTCTCTCAGCTAGTTCTCATTGTCAGACTGTGTAATTGAGGTAATACTGTTAATGATGTGTGAGTGGTTTCTCTTTTCCCTCTTACACACACACACACACACACACACAAGCATTGATGGCAGCCGATAAGGCTATTTCATTAGAGTTGGCACGGCAAAGACGAGGCAGCGGTGGCTCACGGGCACAGACGACCTCGCCGTGGGGAAGCAGGAGCTTTAAACACTAATTAGGATGACTTTGGGAGACAAAACAGGTAGGGAGGGGGAGGAGGAGATTTGAAAAAAATATAGGAGGGAGGGGCAGCATAGGTGATGGATTCATGTAGAAATGACGGAGAAAGAATATAAAGACATGAGTAATGACAGAAAAAGTCCCAATAGACTAAAGCAGAAGAAGAGGGAGAGCGAAGTGAAAAGATAAATCATGGATCATTTAAACAGAGTGAAATTTAGAGAGTGAAATTGGCAGCTTTACAGCAATCAAGATAGATCTTGCCAGAGAATGGAGGTTTCTAAAATGACCCGAGTACCTGACGTGTCCACATTGCTGTTACATGGGAGCTGCTCAGTTCCAGACAGCTTGGCCAGAAATATAATTCATCACTCAATATTTCTTCCTATTTCTGACTGTGATAAAGAACAGTTATTATCCCTGCTTGACGTCAGCGACTGCGTCCGGTCCAGTGATTAACTCTTGTTGAGAGTTGGATGAAGAGATTGAAACCACTCTCATGTGCTGGTTAATTTAAAGACTGGAAATGATGGCAAATCTAATCCTGGCCCTCTCCAAATGTAACAATATATGCTTGTTATAACACATTATATCTTGTTTGTTTAAATAGTCAGAAAAACAACACGTCAGACTCTTCTCGGCAAGGCTCGGTCACTTCCTGGAGTCTCCACTGATTGCCTGGCAACCTTACGGCGATGAAAAGACTGCACATGGCAAAGAAATAATGATGAGCTTCCGAGGTGACGGTAGACAGTGACAGGTTAGCTGTTTCAGCCGGTTTCCAGCTTGTGCTTTTCCAAACTAGCATGGCAATAAACGTAATATATTTCCCAAAATGTTCCATTAAGAATGGCCATTGGACATGTTTTTTGGTATCCAGGCAAATTATACATTTAGTCTAAAACAGATAATAGTCGTGACATTTTCTTGTTCTATGGTATTTTTTAAGAAATACTTTACTTTTTATTTATTACTTTTTTAAATAAATAAAATGTAACAATCCAAAACTCAGTATGTCATGCTTTAAACACCAGCTGCTCTAAACGTCCCCACACAACAGAGAAAGAATACATTTGTGATTATATTACAATTTTTTTGTTAAATTAACCAAAATAAAAATGTGTGTATAAAAATAAATAAATACAAACAAGCAAATATGAAAACAAACATTGCATAATGTGCCTTATATGGAGGTTACTGATTCAAAGACATACGTGACGTCCGCTCAACAAAATGATAATGTTGACATTTAAGGCGACGGCAAACCAACTCCGTACACACACCCCCACACACACACAACAGCGTACGTGCCCAACCTGCCCGTCTCCTTCACATAAAGTAACAGAATCAATAGAGAGGGTGTAGAGATAGCACCATGGTTGCTAGGATGCATGTACATGTCCATACTGACCAGCTGCCAGTCTGCTTTGTCAGTTTGAACAGTGCAGTGGACGGAGCTGAACCGCTCTACGGCTCTGTGTACTTCTTGTAGTATTAGACCACAGCTGCTCGGGGCTCTGCTGCTTTACTATGGTCAGCCCAAAGCCAGAACACTGCTGAAACACACACACACACACACACACACACACACACACACACATGAATGACTGCTGCAGCGTGCATATGTAGATATGGACGCATATAGTGCATCCACTGTGCATACACAGGGATGCTAACACACACACACACACACACACACACACACACACACACAGACTTAATATGGGAACACGCGCAGCACCATATGTGCAGGTCATACACACACACACACACATTGGTACATAAACACACTTCAAGAGCTGATGTGTAACAGCACGTATAATGCACATGATCGTGAGTGACACACACACACACACACACACACACACACACAAATGCACGTACGCATACACTTTGCTTTGTTGTGGCTGTCAGTTTAGCCAAATCGCTGCTGGAATCTACAGCACCTCATAGGCTGCTACAGCAGAGATGCTGTGTGCGCGTGCATTTGCATGTGCCTGGGAGGTGTTATGTCGAGGAGTACTGTTTGTGTGTGTGTGAGTGCCTGACTAGCAGGAGCAGGATGGGTTAGATTAGCTCAGGGCATTTGTGCTACACACACACAGACACACAGACACAGACACACACACACACACACACACACACACACACACACACACACACACACTAGACTAACGCAGAAGACGAGTTAAAAAGAGTGAAATTGGCAGCTTTACAGCAATCAAGACGGGTGAATGGAATGGAGAATGGAGGTTTCTAAAATGACCCGAGTACCTGACGTGTCCACATTGCTGTGTCATGGGAGCTGCTCACTTCTAGGCAGCTTAGTCAGAAATATAATTCATCACTCAATACTTCTTCCTATTTTTGATAAAAAACAGTTATTATCCCTGCTTGACGTCAGCGACTGCATCCAGCCCAGTGATTAACTCTTGTTGAACGTTGGATGAAAAGATTGAAACCACTCTCATGTGCTGGTTAGCTTAGCTTAGCATAAGACTGGAAACGGGGGGGAAAAGCTAACCTAGCACTCTCTAAATGTAACACAGTATGCATTTTATAGCACAATATATCCCTCTCTCTCACACACACACACACACACACACACACACACACACACACACACACACACACACACACACACACACACACACACACACACATCTGCCTGCCTTCCAGCCATCTCTCTCTCTCTCGCTGCTCCACAGTGGCCTCCCTTCAGCAAATATCACCATTCATTATCTGCATGAAGCTGAAATCAGCTCCATGGAATAGATTTGTGTGTTGGTGAATGCAAACAGTATTCTGTCAGGGGAAGTCCTTGTAACTGTTGTTTTCAGTACTTTTTCTAATTGAACTTTAAGTTTTGTGTAATTATTTCTGTTATGTTCTTAGTGTGATGCCGTGGAAACTTGCAGAATCAAAGTGCTTGTAAAGAACAGAAAGTGCTCCCATTAGATAATGAAGTGAGACAGCAATGTCATAAATGTTTTTGAATAAGAAATGGGCAGTTAACAAGACATGGAGCCTACAGTCATGCTAGGGGCTCTGTGAGGCTGAAGGCTACGTGGACACAGCAGTGCTTTGAGCTAAATTCCAACATCCGCATGCTCACAATGGTGATGCTTACATGATGAAGTTTAACATGTAAAATGTTTACCATTCACCATGTTATTGTGGCATTCTAACATTGCCCCTTAAACATAAAGTACAGTTGATGCAGATAAGAATTGCATTAGTTTCTTGAGGTATTTTGTCATGAACCAAAGTATTCAACAAAGAGACATTTTGACCTTCATGATAATCCATCGAGTAGCTGTCGAGACATTTCAATCAAAACTACGTGTCTATGTGTCTATGTGTCTAAGTGTCGAATCTCATGGTGGCGCAGGAAGACGTAGTCAGACGATCACCAAAGTCAGGAAGATTCATCCTGGAGGGAACATGAATGTCTGAACCACATTTCATGGCAATCCCTCCGACAACTGCTGAGAGATTTCAGTCTGGACCAAAGTGGTCGACGGAGTTGGATGAAATCATCTATTAACGTATATGTAGTTTCATATCCCAATAGGCATAGACCAGGGGTGTCAAACATGTGGCCCGCGGGCTGGTTTTGGTTTTGGGATGACTTTGCAAAGTGTCAAAATGAGTTGTAAGTAAAATACTGTTCCAGATACCTGTGACAAAATGTTTTGTGCCTTTGTAGATACACTGTGATCTGTAAGTTGTAACACTCATGTGTAAATGATAAATGAGGCACAATATTGTTGAAATTGCACCTTTTTTTCTTAAGAAATTTAAGGTTGTTCATAATGATTTGTAAAAAAGATAGTTCATTAAATTTGAAAATTTTCAGAATGTACTTGTTTCTTGCAAAGGGAAACATTTGGAGTTGTTGTTATTTACAGGTTGTTATGCTGTGATGTTACTGGTCCGGCCCACTTGAGATCAAATTGTGCTGCATGTGGCCCCTGAACTAAAATGAGTTTGACACCCCTGGCATAGACAGTATATCATTTTATGAAATTTCAATTGTCGAATAAGGATTCATAGATAAATACTAGATATTGTCTGTTTTTGTCCAATCAAGTGAATGAAATAGCTGAAAAATCAACCGAATTCACCAAATCTAATGATATTGCTATGAAGCTGAATGAATTGCCTTCCATCACCTACTGAAGCCAGATATATAACAGGAATAGATGACTTAATGTAAATAATAAAACAAGTTCTCATTATCGTCTCATGGTAAAGAGCGTAACGTTGCCCAACTTTGAATTCATACATTACGTCATCCGTCTGCACTAAAAGCCTCACATTACTTGCCGACTGTATATCCGCCAAGCAGATCTGCATTCTGTCATGTATTTCTCTGGTGTTCCAGCAGATTTAGGGAGCAACTGAGTCACAATCAGATTCAAGTCTGGGGGGGTTTGGCTGTAAGACCTTTATATTACTGGTTGTTCTGTTGTTTGCTTGTTGTGGTACACACAGTATCTTGTTTGCATCTGTTTCTGTTTATTCTTCCCTCAATTGTCACAAGTCTCAGACTCCCTGCCTCAGCCTGATTCTTCCACCTGCACGCATCACAGTACAAGGTGTTAGATGAATGATGAGATGTGCTGTGAGGGGTTCTGTCAGACATAACACTGGCTGAAGGTCAATTTTTGTTTCATCAGACCACATACTTTCTGTCATGCTCTCAGAGCTTTAACATGAATTCTGTTTTCAAGCATTTGGCCAGCTGCTTTGGGTCATCTTCTTGATCGAGGTCCTTCACACCCGATTACTCAACTTGATAAAACAGGAAGTTGTAGAAAGAGTGATGATACTACTATAGCTTTCTGTGTTTTTTATTCTGATTGAAAATTTTTACCAACTCTGGTCATCTGTTGGACCTTATATACATGTTGTATACTTTGCCATGCTACATAAACATTGTTATTCTACTTGACTGGTCCACCACTTTGTCCTGAAATATTTCAACAGCTACGAGATAGATCGCCATCACCTTCTTGTTCCCCAGATGATGTATTCCAATTATGTTGGAGAAGCCGTGACTTTTCCTTTACTGCCACCTTGAGGTTCACGTTTGTGGTTTTGAGTGAAACGTCTCAACAACTATTGGATTTCCTTGAAATTTTGAACAAACATTCATCTCCCCTCAGGATGAATTGTAATAACTTTGGTGACCCCTTTTGCCTTTTAAGGTCAGGATGTTGCAGTGGGTCAATGTCGCATACATGCGTACAGTTGTAATGCTGCATGGATGTGTGCATGTTTAATGTACTCTCCTCTTCACTGCTTCTGTTAAAGGATAAAGGTCACACCACAGGGTGAGAGGTCAGACAATCCGGAAGACTTCAGTGTGCAGGGAATCACAATCTGTCTTAGTTCATGACTGTGTGTGGTGTGCGTGTGCGTGTGCGTGTGCGTGTGCGTGTGTGTGTGTGTGTTCTATTTACAAGGGGTCAAGCTCATTTGTAAGCTGTCAAACAGAGATGCTCGGACAGAGATCAAAAGCAGCTCACAGGCTAGTCCTGCTCTCAAGGGGAAATGGATTCTGTTTGATGTTCGGTACGAACAGGAGGGAGTGATGGTGTGGGAGGCAGAGAGGGAAGAGTGGCGGAGAGTCAAAGAGTTTGAGTATGCAGAAAATTATAAATAAAGGGAGCGATAAGTAGAAAGAGAGACAAAGACAGACTGAGCTTGGATAAATTGGAAAGAAAAAGTGAAAGAAGAGGTTGGGAAGTTTGGCAGATTAAAGATGGATGAAATCAGGGAGATCAACAATTTGTGATGAGGTAAGAAAACAGGAGCTTGACTAATGGCTGCCAAGAGAGTAAAACTAAAGGGTGGTGAGAAGAGAGGAGGCTGCTCTGCTGCTTTTACTCTTCTGACTGTTAATGAATGCTGCTGTATACACAAGCCAAAGTCTCATTATCTCCCATGCTCTGGAAACTAAACTGGGTGAGCGGACCACAAAGGGAATGAAATATAGAGAATCTGGCATAGTCAAATGTGAGCTACATGTAGATGGAGAACATCATTACTATTGTCTGGGGTACAAAGACACTTTGCTCATCAAACATTGGATTTCTTAGATATTGAGATATTTCTTTTTTTTTTTTTTTTATGAATGACATCTCTTACTTATTCAAATCATGACTATAGGGTTTAAATCCTAAACCATGTTGTGTGTAATTCCGTAATATGATATTGATTTACATTGTGATATAATGACTTCAACCTCTTAAGGTGGGGGACTTTACTCGAAAAAGAAAAATACCTACAAACAACATACCCAAAGTCTTCAAGCATTTGCACCTAGATGCATCATTTTGGTCTCTTATTGTTCTTGCAAAACATTGATTTATCACTCCAAGTGCTTCTGGCACTGAGTAATAGTGGTCTGAATATACTGAATCTGAAGAAAATAGACTCCGCCTGAAGTTTGTTGTTGAAAAAGATGCCTGATGATGGGTATGGGTATAGCACCAAGTGTTATGAAGTACAACTTCCAATTTCAGATAAAAGGGATAAAAACGTAACATATTACACAGGTTTTTCTAAGAGTAACACCAGGCGTTCACAAGCTGTGCATTTGGAGTTATTATAATATTTATTGATAAAAAGAAATGGAGTGGAAACCATGCTCAATCAATCAATCAATACATTTTAATCGTACAAGGTATCACAGTTGGTGTCGTGGGCAGGAAGAGAGACCACATAGTGATGACATGATTTCCCTTTTCAGATCGGCGACTCTTGGTGGCAGTAGCTACAACTGTTCCAGTTTTGGAGCGTGCACCTTTGTCCACACAATGTCAAGCGATGACAGCAGAGGATACAACGTTTTACAAATCTATCTGGGACTGTCGTCGTGTCTAGATGTTAACCCTCGATTTGCAAAACTCTCGCGAGACAGCTGAGGTTAGGCATTGACCTTGAATGGTTTAGGGGTTAGGGTAGGTCGTTGGGCAGCGAGTCTCAAGAGAGTATTTATAACAGTTGCATCTTGCTTCTCCCGGATTGGAGGGTGTTGCTTCAATCCAGTCCTCAAAGCAGAACCAGGGTACTGGCAGTGCCCGACAGGAACCAATCATGGACAAGGAAACATACATCCTACTTGGCATATGCACAGACAAACACTGAAAAGATTGCACATGAGGGAGGGTGGCAGCGGCAGCCGTAACAGACTGTGAGGGCGAGATCCTTGTCGTCATCGTTGTGTAATTACACTTTGACACTTTATTAAAAGGTATAGAGTTCTTTAGCGAGAAGAAGTGAGGAGGGGGGGAGTCGTATTGCTCTTCGTAATACCTCGTAACATATCTCCGTGTGCCTCCTCATCATCTCCTCTGTCAGCACCTTTCCCTCATCTCCACCCCCACCCCTTCCCCTCTTCTCTCACTCCTTGATTTTCCTATCAAACTTTCTTCACTACACTGTCGTGCTTTCTCGATCCATCTCTCTGTCCCTGTCTGAATCCCATTCCATCTCATTCTCACCTCTCAAACTCTTACCCTCCACTATCCATCTCCTCCTCCGCCCCCCTATCCATCCTATTCTACTTCTGTTGGCATGACTGATTGCTCAAACTGAGGCTGAATCTCTGCGGCTCTGCCTGCAAAGTATCCCTTACAACCACAACTATGTCACCCCCGATACCCAGGCCTCTGCACGCATTGATTACCCCACATTGCACAGAGATAATCAGTGGGCGTGACCAGATTTTGAAACATGATGGGTCCGTGCTTGTGTTTCAATGAAGCCGATCTTGCTGGTTTTTAATCAGAGGCACAGAAGACGCTTAATCAAGCAGTATTTTGATGGATTCACGGAATGGGAAACCCATTCATCAAGTCAATTACACATTAATCATGAGCTCACCCGCAGATTTGGGTGTGAGACACGAGGAGGGGCTCCACTTTGTTCTTGGAATGAATAGCAAACGGCATTACGTAAAACCCCCTTATCCATGCGAATGAGTCTGTGAATTATCGTACAATAAAACGCGGCCTGTTGAAGGATGATGATCAACCAACCATTTGTGTGTTTTACAAAGACAGATTTGTGAGGTGGCTCCATTTGATCAATACTGTGTAAATGTCACGAGGACAATATACATCAAAGCACCATGTACAGTATATTAATGAGTAAAACATGCATTGATTGCATTGTCTGTTCAGTAATGCAGAGCTCTGAGCGCTGTACATCAGACTGGATGTGAATTATAGTCCATTCACTTCCAAGTGTACACACAGTGTGATTGATATTTAAATATTGATTATCATATTCCCTCGCCTTTGAAGGGCACTGAATGGACCATTCAATTTGCATAACTCCTGTGCCTGTTAGTATTGAGGTCACAACAGGTGAAGTATTTCCAGAAACCTCCCGTCAATAAATCATTATGACTGACAAGCTCTCAAGGCTTTCCAGGAAATCAAGGATGAAATATGAATTATGAAAGCTATGGAAGAGCAAAGATACTGTGCGTACATTCAATGAGGATAGTTGGCTCGAAACACAACACATCTTGGCTACGACTCGGGGGAATAATTGAGGATCTGAAGAGCAAAGGAGAAAACCGTAGTGTGGTATTTCTGTAAATTATGTACATCTCTTTCTATAAGCGCCACATCCGCCAAGCATCTGCCGAACATTCACAGCCGGTGTATATTCCTAATGGAACACTTATGTAAAAGTATTTTATTTCTTTACTCCGTCGATGCTCACAGATAAAACTGAGCAATATAATGAAGTTTAATTTAAATATATTTGATTCAGTCTGGATTTTCAATGATTTAGTTCAGATTTAATAGGTTTTGAATTGTTAGTATAGTGTTATTTATTTTAAAAGACCAAAATGCTTTGTAAAATAATAAAAAACATATATAGTTTTTTTAGGGCTGTCAAGCGATTAAAAAATTAATCTAATTAATTACAAGCTTTGTGATTAATCTAAATTAATCACATTCTCTTAACTAAGAAAAAATCCTAAATAACAAAACGTTGTTAAATGTAGAGAAAAGTTAGTGAATTAAAACCCAATGTGACATGCTGCTCGTAGATGAAATCTATGTTGCGTTCACATCGCGGATGTTTCCACAGAGATGAAATGAGGAGTTCCAGGCCAGTGTGCTTTTTGAAGCAGAATTAGCAGCTCACCCCCGGTTCAATGCTTCTGCCTTTAAATGTACCATCAGTGCCATCCATCTTACATTACCATTGAAGTGTGTTCTGCCAGCGGGGATTTTATCATAGTGTTGCATGTTTGAAGTCTGACTTTTCTTTTGGTGATTTAAATTTATTCTGTATTTTTAGAGTAAAAATGTGAGTCATATGTGTGATCATTTGGTAAGAATTACTCTAAAAGTATAATTTGTAACATTTTCGCATTCAAATGTCTAAAACAGACTAAACACAAGTTATATATGTTGTTGAGTTGTGTGCTAACTTTACCCCAAATATTTCCAACAATTTGCAAACCTAGAGAAATCTGTAGTTTCAATCAATCGGTTTCATTTGGTCGTCTGTAATGGTGACATAGTAACAAGTGTAGCTCACATGACCGAATGTACGTTGAAAGAGTTTCTGGTTGATGTCATGGTTCGTCCTGTCCATACTGTCTGTGATAACCTGACAACAGGATCTCCTGAATCTTGATTCACAGCAAGAGCACTGAATAAATTAATAGTAAAAACAATGATTAAAACAGATTCAATGACTTCTCAAGGGTGCAGTACAGATCCAGACTGAAGGCGCAATTTGGGGCTCGTGTTGGTCATCAGGTGGCTTCACGGGGGGTTAGACGATACTTATTATACAGCCAGGTTGTGTAGTACATGGCTTAATGCTGAACAATATTACAGGCCACCTTTGGTTTATTGAGCATTTTCACCGCACTTGATCACAGGCAACATGTACTTCCCTTGAAGAAACCAATGGTGCGTGTTATCAAACTGCGTGCATAACTGTGTGCAGTGTTGCAGACCGTCTGCTGTGCATCTTGAGCACACATAAAAGCGGAGAGGAATCCTGTTTTTAAGGGGTTACCAATGCTGCTAAACTGCTAAACTCGGATGCCTTGTTGCACAACCACATTTGTCAGAACTACTTTTGCATCACAAATGATTAGCGCATTTTTAATCACAGAAAACTAATTCATCATCCTGAGGTGCCCTTAATTTAACATGAGTGCAGTCAATCATGGTGGCCGCATTTGGGGAAGTGGACATTGCTGCAAATTGTGTTTTAATAGCTGCCTGATCACCTGCAGAGTGGCAGAACCCAATGTACTCAACTCAATGATATTTCTCTTTCAAATATAAAGTGTGTTTTAACTTCCTGAGCAAGAGTATATATATGTATGTACGTATGTGTATATATATATATATATACATTTATATATATATGTAGATATACATATGTACATATGTACATATATATAAATATATATGCATACATATATATATATGTATGTATATATGTATAAATGTATAAAATGTATAAATGTATATATATATATATATGTATGTATATATGTATATTATATATTATATATAAATATGTAGATATATATTTATGTATATACATAGATATATATGTATAAATGTATATACATATATATATATATATATATATATATATATATAAATATATATGCATACATATATATATGTATGTATATATGTATAAATGTATATATATATATATATGTATGTATATATGTATATTATATATATATATATATTTATGTATGTATATATGTATAAATGTGTATATATATATATGTATGTATATATGTATATTATATATATATATATATATATATATATATATGTATAAATGTATATATATATGTATGTATATATGTATATTATATATATATATATATATAAAAATAAACAGATTGAAAAACATGAATATTGTAGTAGTTATTAACTGTGTGCCATAATCCATTATTCTACCAATTGATGTATTTTAGTTAATTATTTGTTACAGTTATTGAACGTGGCAACAACTGTTAGACTCTTTTAAGAGTAAGTGAAGGCAACACCTGTATCAAGCAACAATACTGTCAACAACAACATTGGTTAATAGTTCGTTCACTTTTACTTGGGCCTGTTTATCATATAATCATGAGATGTAAATTATGTTTTAATTAAGTATCCTCCCTCAGACGGTACGCTTAAAGAAAGTTGTTTCGCTAAAAAATGTGTTTAGTGATTAATTGCTCCTCACAGCAAACAAAACTGTTCCATTTCATCAAGTAGCTTCACATCTGCCTTATTATTTCATAACAGAATATCTTAACACATTGTCTTTTATTTTGATCTGCTGCCGGGTCGAACCCGAGTGTAGCTGGGTGCTTTCACCGTTCTCTGGATTTTAAGCCGTGAACGGTTGATTGTTGTTGGCCAACCTTGGCCAATAGATATTTCTCCCAGAACCCCTTTCTCCTCTGGCAGTCCCCAAGACCATATTTCTCCTGTCAGTTCACGTCCAGACCTGCAGTAAGCCAGCTGGCCTTTCTCAATCACTGTCCCTAGCCAGAAAGCCATAGGGCGCTCTATCCGCTGAACAATTACAGCCAGGAAAAGTCACACTTGTCTCCCTGTGCCAAAAACAGCAACGAGCCATATGCACGTCAAGTTCTCGATGCGTTGCTGAGCTACAAAAGATTGCACGAAACAAAAATGACCAGCAGATTAAGCTTTCATTTACCGTTTCAATATCAAGGGAAACTCTGTCAAGTCCAATCAAACTTCAGCCATAAAGAGGTATTGGCTTTTAATGAAAGTACTTATGGCTTAGTTCAGTGGAAGTGTAGCCACACTTGGGAAGGTTTATCTGTCTTTTCAATCACTCTGCTTCACTTTCTCATATAGATTTTTGCCTTCAAATCCTCATTGACGTCTCAATCCACACCGCCTCCGAAGCACGATGACCCCGGCAAAGTTGGATCACATGAGGCAGATAACTTGGCCCAAAAATGGCAGAGCGACTCCCAAGTATCAGATACAAACCCACTATGTTTGTGCACCGGATGACAAATTACTTCCTAGTCGCACCATATATTTTCAGCGAGGAATAAAATGTAATCTCTTTGGGGAACACTGAGCCTGCAAAAATACTTCCCATGTGGGAAAATCTGACAGAAAAAAACATTATGATCTGACGACACTTTGCTGAAACATGTATTTTGGTACTGTTTTTATAAACAAACCTCCCTTAAATATGAACGTATGTACATTTATTTTACTTCTCACTTACTATATAATCTTTTTTTTATTTGGAGCATAATCTATTCTTCTGTCAGATAACCAGCCAACAGAGTGCTGAGCAACATGCCTGTAATCAGGGCCGCTGGGTCCAGGGACCTGACTTTGAATAATGATCCTCTCAAACTCCGTGTAGATAAGACTGGCTGGAAACATACTGTAGGGATCTATCTGACCAGCCAAATGAGACACCCTAGTCTGCTCAGTCACTGAGGTGAAGCCAGGAGGAAAAAAAAAGTGTTTTTCTGCAGCCACCACTCGCCAGAAACTCACACAAGGCGTCTCTATTATTAAGTCCTGCTTGTGTGAGAATAAAAAGTTATTGTGTCTTCGCGTCTGAAACTCTCACATACAAACAGAGGCTCCTGTATAGAAATGTAAAATGTACTTTGATGAATACAATTTTATACCAGGCAGTCACAACAAAGCATCCTGATTGGCATAAAACACCAGCTCCTCTAACTTACATGTAGTGAACCTGCTGAGAGGTTTTTCAGTCAGTGTGTCAGTTTAGATGCTGCTTCACCGGCCGGATTACAGAGTCCTGCACATGTTACATGACAGAACAGGAGTCTGCACACAATTGACTTACAAGCCTTAATATTTTCATGAAATAAAACCCCAATTATGGTTCACATTTGTGCGAAATAGCCATTTAATGTAGAGTATGTACTGTACTATTAGTGGATTCATTGATTAATTAAAAGGACATTAATTGGCAACTATTTTTAACTTAATTTTATTTAAGAAAATGCCAAACGTGCTAGTTCCATCTCCAAGATTTGATGATTTTCTTGGTAATAAATTGAACATATTTGGGGTTTGGACAGGGAATGGACACTTTCTAATTCTCACATTTTATATACAACATGATTAATCAATAAATCAATAAAAACAATAATTATAATAATCATTTGTTGCAGACTTAGACATATTTGATGATGTCAAAATGTTGCTGTTTAAATGAAAAGTCTAGCTCAAAAGTTCAACTCTTCTCCCTCCTCAGTTGTTGTTGTTTTTTTTGTCCCGGACAAATTAATTGAAACTCAACTAATAAATATGTGTATGTCTGTTCCTTTTCAGAATCCTTTTGACCCAAAGCAGACGATATGATCCACAACTGTCTTGTAGTATTCTTCCGAAGTCACAGCTGAAGAGCTGAGGCGACGATGAAACCAGCTTCTCTCAGTGACAGTTCGGATCTCCCTTAAAACAATCAGCAGTTACCCTCCAACAACCGGCAGTGAGCAAGTGGAAAGTCACCATCTATCATTAATTTCCTCGCGATGATGGATCACTTTAACTGTGTCATTGTCCACATCAGTGCCTGGCGTGTAATAGCTGCGGTAGATACGGGGGGCTGCACAGATAACTGTTTGGAAGGGGCCTCTGGGTTTAAAATGCCAGGGTGGATTATTCACCTCCTGCCATGACGGCTGCCCCCTGTTTAGATCCACAGCCCGACAGCTGTCCTCGCTGGCTTTGATACGAGAGGGCTGGGGAGGCTGAGACAATACAGGAGGGAGAAGGAAGGAGAGGATGGAGGGAACCAAAAGGAATGAAGAGACGGGGAGAAAGTAAATGACTGCTTTCTATAACCAAGGACAAAGTTCAGATTGGAGGGGCGTGTGTATGATTGACAGCTTTGCTTTTGATCAGTGAGGGGAGAAATGAAATGGGATGTGCGTGTGCGTGCGTGTGCGTGTGCGTGTGTGTGTAGCTAGGAGACTGTCCCCATGGAGACAGCTAGACTAAGCACTCAGTCAAGAGAGTGGAAGTGAGCACAGAGGCGTGTGTGTGTGTGTGTGTGTGTGTGTGTGTGTGTGTGTGTGTGTGTGTGTGTGTGTGTGTGTGTGTGTGTGTGACAGTGATGTGATGAGACTGATATCCAGTGTTTAATCCTTTGGTTCTGGACTGTGGGAGCATGTTTCTACTGCTAATAGAAACCTTGTACTATAATGGATCGTGTGGTAATAACCAGCTTGCATGCATGTTCAGTAAAAAGCGTGTAAACATCTGATATTCGGTACATATACGGCACGCTATTGATTGAGGAGGTTGTACTTTGCTCTCAGCTGCTTGTTCCTGCTGGGCGATAATTCAATTGAATAATTTATCGTCTTTATTGTATTATTATTATTTATTGAGTTACCAGAAAACATGCTATATCATGATATTCATTGGCCGTACCGCCCAGCTCTGACTTATGTCTCAACCTGCGTCATGTGACCAATTATGCAGAATTCAAACGTGTGTATTGTGCACAAGCCAAAACCCACTTTCATTTAACAGCCTGCACAAACCGCTGGAGTTCTTAAAGTGTGTCTACAGCCACTAATGTAGAGATATGGACTCTCAATTAGAGCTTAATTACATTATTTAGGTTCCTCAGAAGCTCCGTCCCATACATTTACAGCAGGGACATCTTTAGAGGAAGGATTCTGAATTTTTCAAATCCATCTTAATACAATACTCACATGCCCGTGTGTACATTGGAAGAGCTGTTGATCACTGTGATCATTCCTCCTGCCTATACTGCCTGTAAAGAGATAATGTGATGCCAATGGAAGCGATGTGGGACAAAATCCAGTCCAGTCAAAATCTTCATGTTTCCCTGCTGAGCTATGGAGGATGTAGAGCAGCATAAAGACTGGAAGGGACTGACGTCTAAGTTAGAAGGTGTTCTGACTGCAGACCGCTGAAGCCTCACAGACAGACATGATTTCCTCACTTTGAAGTCGATGAAAAATCCATTGATGTTTGTATGAACTGTACATAACGAATGAGTTGTCATATATGTTATTCCTCTCCCAAACCACTGACAATAGCCTGGTCATAAAACATAAAATGCCTCTGGGGTATCTCCAAATATCTTCTTCAACACAATCCAAGAAATTTGGAGCCACACATTTTTATTGTGAAATCAAAAGTTCGGTTTTTATCCCATTATCTTTTAATATCAATGGGATTAAATAAATGTAGTGTTCCTCATTTATTATGACCACTCTTAAGAGTATTCCACATATTTAGCTTTGATTTAACTTAACTTGGTCAATACTTGTATAGAGATTAGTGCTGAAACAATTAATTAGCTGTCATTCGCTTATATTTGAAACTGTATCAATATCTCGAGTCAAAATCTCACACGTGTCTGTTTTATATCATTGTACATTTTGAGACAGTTGGTGCAACAAAGCAAAATTGTGTTTTTGACATCTTTCTCTGCTAAATGATTTTCCTTCAGTGTCTGATAACGAGCATGCTTAGTGTAACCCTGCAGATCAATCTGAAATCTTCATACATGATGAAGAGCGTCCCGTCATGCCACAACTCTGTCTCTGCCGCTAAACGGACTATTTGTTCTTCCCAGATGCTCTCAATCAAAGAGCTGCAGTAAATGACAGGGTCATGGTAAAGGGCATAAATACTTAGAATTGGCAGCTTCATACATGTACATGTAGTTTCAAAGCACTTCATTACAGCAATCAATAATTCCTGTCACAGATGAATATCTTAAAACGACAAGATTGAACTTTAATGAGTCCTTTGATGGTTAAATGATACAAGAGCAAAAGACAATTCCAATTAAACTTAAATGTGTGATATAGAAGAATGAGCTGATACATTATTTAATCTTAAAATGTATTATTAATGCACGTTAATGAATAAAATGGCCACAGAACATTTCAAATGTACAGGGTTTTTTGCACTGGTGTTTAATTTAGATCTGAGCATCCTGGTCATTGCATCACGTAAGTAGACGGTATATTAATGTGAATAAATAGAGCGGCACTGATTTGAATTGATTTAAAAAATAAAAGGTCCGGGAATTATTTCACAATGTGTCTCAAAAGATGTTCGTTATTCATGTCAGGATGTTTGATTGATGTTGAATGATGAACTGGAACATTTCATCAGCGTTGTTTATGAAGGTGCCTTTTTGTCTCTGCTTTTCCAAAAGAAACTAAAAAAGAAATTAATCATATTTTTAGGTTCCAAATTTCCAGCAGTGGCAATTAAAGAAAAGCTATAATTCAAGCGGCAACGTTACTCACAAGTTCTTGAGACGGCAAACCAACAACAGTGCCTTCCCTGAGAGAATGTCCTCGTAGCAGGTCTTCCACGTGTCCCGTTTGAACACCCCCATCAGCCCCATACATCACATTTAACTGCCTTTTGGCAACGTTTAATGTTGCATCAGCAAGTCAGACTTAGCAAAGGTAGCCAATTAAAAGCAAACAGTACACGGTGTGTGTGTGTGTGTGTGTGTGTGTGTGTGTGTGTGTGTGTGTGTGTGTGTGTGTGTGTGTGTGTGTGTGTGTGTGTGTGTGTGTGTGTGTGTGTGTGTGTGTGTGAGGACAGAGGGTGTTGTGTGCTGTGCAGATTCTAAAATAACCCTGAGGCGAAATGTGGGATTTGTAATATTGAGCTGTTTTAATAGAAGTGAGGTTACCTGACTATTTAAATCAAGAAAGAAAAACAAATTTAAGAAAAGTTTTCATGTCATCAACCTAAGACCTTTACAGCGATTTAAAAAAGCAAAACTTAACAGAGATAGTTCTACTCTTTAACACACACACAGACACAGACACAGACACACACACACACACACACACACACACACACACACACACACACACACTCAATAAAACCAGTTATTACAAACCCAGAATAATTGTGAACCACGTACATCATCTTAGGTACACGTACTTAAATACACTAAAATATCCAAATCATTGCCAGCTAGCAAATCCTCTACGAAGGGAAAATATTTGACATGATATTCTGTGTAGTAAGCATTTAAAACTCTGCTGCGGACAAGATGGAGGACGTCCATCATGATGTGACATTTCTATTGTTTTTAAAACTAGAATTAGAACCATTTGTTTGCCAACTTTATTTGAAAGGAACACTTCCACCCTCAAAATAAAAAATACATATTTTTCCTATTACCTGTAGTGCTATTTTATTAGTCTAGATTGTTTTGATGTGAGTTGCAGAGTGTTGGAGATATCGGCCGCAGAGATGTCTGACTGTTCTTGAATATATTGGAAATAGATGGCACTCGGCTTATGATGCTCAAAGTGCCAAAAAAGTTTCTTCACAGAAATAAGGACCTGATCCCTCAAGATAATCCACATACTTTGTTTTTGAGCACTTTCATGTAGGAACTTTTTTCTCTCTGCCAAACTACACCCACCAACGAGTGAGTTCCGGCCTCCCGTCCATCAGTGGATGCACTTTTCTAAATAGTACTACAGGTAAACAGGTATCAAGTTTATTTTTCAATAAAAGTTACTTTTTGGAACATTGACTCCATTTTGTACCCAACTAATTGTGACAAATGGAAAGTTTGTAAAACCCAAGTCTTATTTCTAAATAGCTCGTTTAATGTAAGCGTGTGAAACATTAAATTGTCATAAGTTACACTTTGTCCAATTTGTAATATTTAAGTGATCATACAAGATCTCATGCATCGTACTTAGTGTTACAACCTCGAGTGAAAAATATGGCTCCAAATGTGTGGACGCATGAATCTTTACTCATACTGGATAGATGAACATGTAAAAAGGGCTTCACCAAACCACACGTAAAGTATGGGGACAGTCTACTTACTTTTGGCAATATAAGTGTGATCATACAATAATGAAACGCCTTTGCACATTATGATATTATACCTCAATAAGCAATCATGTAAATGATTAACTACATCAATATTCATGTTAGGATTCATGTTAGGATATGCAACAATGTAAATCATATCCCAGATGAATATTTCACTGGCCAGTCTACAAGCATTTCTTCTTTATCTATGGAGTTAAAACAAAGAGAGATATCTCCCAGGGCCTCATATCATTATAACAAATCTTTTTAATTCCTCAAATCCTCACAGGCCTCCAGAACTCTTTAACGTTAACATGGATTATCAGGTCACTAGGGTTGTTAGTCACCTGGAATCAACCTCATGATTTATTCTCAAATTTACTTGGTAGTAATGAAACAATATGTTATTAAGTACATCTGTGCTCGAGACTCTCCGTCCTCAGAGGAGCTCTTATTATTAGTTGTACTCACTAACAGTAAATCATGGATTATTTGTTTTACATACTCAGTAGTTCAGAACACTTGTAGGTATTTGTAAAATCAAAGACTCAGTTTCCCACCTTTTACTATACAAATAAGTTATATTACGATAAGATTTGAAGACGTTTATGGCTTCTGTTATCACTTTCCGTCTGCCGCATGTTTTATGGAGTGACAGTATTTGAACATTACGGTGACATTATTTTACATGCTTGTATAACAGACTGTTGCGTCTGAGACTACCTGCTTCATGCTTCAGACGGGGAGCACAGGGGAGACTGTTTTACAACTCCAGAGCAAAGTTGTTGCTAGCTTCAGAGCTAGTTACTACTCAGCTGCCTGTAAACAAAACGATCTCTATCTCTCGCAGAATGAAGTAACACAATCATGATTGAGCCCATGGCCCACTGATGAAAGCCCTTGTCTGCAGCCGGGTCTGCAGCCGGGTCTTTCTTGACCTTTTGGCTCGATCGCTCTCTGTCATGCTTGCGTGTGTTTCATGCCTGTGCAGAGGGAGGAGTGGAGCATGAAGAGATAGAGTTTATCCACTGCCAGTTGTTCTTACAGGATTAGGTTAATGTTTAGTGGCTTGTGCATGGTGCAACAGGCATGAGAGAACACATTATAAATAAATAAAGACGAAGGCTGTCTTTGAAAGTTACAGGCAAAACCACAATAATAGTTTAACACCACAAACCAAATCACCTCACAATGATAAAGGTTCAAACACATTTCACTATAAATCTCCCGATGGACATCAAGACAGTGAGAGAGTTTATCAGACACAATCTGACTAACAATTCTGAAGTTTTATCACTTTTTCATTATCAAGGTGCTACAAAATGAAAGTCCTCTCAAAGTAAATGCAGCTTCTTCTTTGTTACAGAGTACCTTCATTAAATGCTTTCCCCCAGACGGTTGGGTGAAAGGCTGAGCGCAGCAAATAGTTCTGCCTTTTATTACCATAACTTTTAGTCCCCAAGATGCCATAAAACTTAATGAACAAGGATTGACGACCAAATGTTGTATAACGATATTTGGGGGAAAATGTCCTCACATATCTCCTGCAAGAAACCCATTAACACTACACTTCCTTTGGGGAAGGCCTGGTTTCAAATTAACAAATGAATTATTAACATTTTAAACAAATATTTTTTGAGCTTATGCCTAAAAGCTCACCTCAGATGCTCAGGGAGACTGTGGCTCTGGGAACATAAGGTCTCTGTTGCCTCATCAAAGGTTTTTGTTCTAAACGTTGGCTTAGTTCAAAGTCTGCCTCCATTGGACCTGACAGACCGTCTTGGTTCAGACAGTAACAGCTTTCAGACATTTAGTTCAAGGCCTTGTAGTACTTTACATTCCAAGTGTTCCTGCCTTCAGTCCACTCTTCCGCACGATGCCGGCAGGGTTTGTCTCCAGTCCCGCTGTGATCCTGAACAGAAATAAACGGGGAGAGATGATAAAAGAATAATGAGTCATTTCTTCACTCCGGTTTAGTACAAATAGCCAACTGTAGGTGTGACTGCGTCATACAATATACATAGAATCACAACAATGTATTAACAACTAGGCAAGCTGACAACAGTGGAAAAGGTCATAAATTAAGTTTCAAACCACACGTTGAGTTTGAATAATGTGTTTTTTAACTGGTTGGGTTTAAATATAACGGTATCTTTTAAGTGCTTTTGTGAGAGATAACCGGCACTATACACGTGTTCCCGAGTTTGTTTTCATCCTACACAAGGAAAGTGTGAGGAAGCTGTGCCAATACTCACATTTCAGGTGAGTCGCAGAGATACAGAGAGAGAAAAATACAGAAGGAGAAAAATAAATACTTCAACTTCAAGTTCAGCTGAAATTTGAATTTCACACACACACACACACACACGTCTTTTGGTGAACTTTTCAAATATTACCAAAACCCTCCTGTGAAACTAACCCAGTTGCTTTTTTATTTCCAATAAAAAAAACAAGACATATTCCCTCCACAATTCACCAGCTGCCATTTAAAACAAGTTCGAGCAAAGCATAAAGAGAGCATCAACATAACACCTGTCCCCATTTACAAACTTACAACTTGAAATGAGAGGCAGTCTGACGGAAAACACTTGGCGACCGGCCTGAATTCCAATCGTTTCTGCTTTAGGAGCTCAAAGGACATATGCTGCATAACGTCTTTAATTGCAACCTTCTGCTCGTTAATTTACAAGATATGTTTTCTAATGTAAATGAGAATAAGGCTTGTATGAGGAGGGGGTACATTTCACCCTTACGTGAGTTACCCGGCACCTAAAGTCTTTCTTCTTTCATGTAATTCATTGTTCATATATTCAAATGCTTGTTGTCGTCTAACATCATTCATTATTTACCATAACAATCCTGCATGCAAGCACTTAAATTAGCCTGCAGTCTTTGAATAGTCATTTGTGAAAGTGAGTGCAGGTACTAGAACAATTAAACAAAACCACATGTTGATGAAGAACACCACAACCAAGTGATGCTACACAAAGGCAATGTTTAGTATTCATAGGCTGCTGTAAGGTTGCATGTAGAATGTATCTGCTGCACCAGCTGCATCACGGTCCTCGACATCCTCGACACACTTTGTTGGCAAGAAACCTGCAGAAAACCACCAATGACATGGCAATTTTGTCACCGTAACTCAGTTTGTCGACACTGACTTGAGGTCCATCGCATCACACGGTGAAATCTTTGTTGTGTTTGATGTATAAAAGCCATGAGGGGAAACTAGCTGAGAGCTGTTGTTGGAGAGTGAGATTGCTACTTTACTGGAACACTGAGGAGCTGAAAATTGTGCCTATAAGATTTGGTTGTACTATTTAGCTATGCACCAGCTGCAAGTGCTATGGCCCTGGGCGTGCATGCAGCTTTATGGAAAGTAACGGGGTCGATAATCTGTTACGTGATATGATTATAACAATTTCAAGCAGGTTTATTTGAGGTTGATAACGGGTTCTTTTCATGCCAGGCACGGCATGAAAGTCACAGATGTAATTAAAAACATAAATTATGTCTCTATTCTATTAGTTGGTGCAGTTTCAGGGCCGTGATATTATGTACACTGTCTTACTGTTGAATGGTTATGGAGACATTATTAATGTACAACTGTGCATTTCCTATTGTGACAAGTAAAAAGTAAAAAAGGTCTACAATTGAAGCTTTTGGGTGCACCTATTTATATATCTTTAATTCAATATACATGATCTGCATCGTTATTGCAATTTAAAAAAATTGAGAATAATAATAATAATGTTGTATTTGATTTTCTAAAATATTAAAAACAACGTGAGTTTTCAATTCCCAATAAACAATAAAATAAAGAAAATAAAAGCTAAATGTTGCACTGATATCAGTTGGAAATATGGTACAGGATACATCATGACTCGTCAAGGCAGGACAAGCACTAGTGTCAACAATAACATAAAAAATGGCTATTAAAAAAGTTCATCAGACCATTTTCTTTTTTACATTAATTTTTGTCTTGGCTGAATGATGTATTTATGCACCAATAGACATTTTGACTTTGCCAACACGCACAGGTATAATTAATAACCTTAATTAACGATGGCTCAGTTAGCTGTCCCACCTAAAGCTATTCATGTGAGCCAGCATGTACAACACCAGGCAGCTAACTCAGCTCACCTTAATAAGATGCAGCTGTCATTAAAGGTAAGTTTAACATTTTGGGAAGTCCTTATTCGCCCTTTTACTTGAGAGTCGGGTAAGTAGACACTGTTGTGTTTGAGCATTTAGTATGAAAGCATAGCCTGTAATCAATTAGATTAGCTAAGCATGAAGACTGTAAGCAGCAGGAAACAGCTAGTAAATTAACATAAAAACAATGCCTTCTGGCAGCTTTTAAGCCTATTAATTAACAAGCTTGTTTGTTAAATCAGTAAAGTGTTGCCACATTAGTTGTTTCCCCCTGCTTCCAGTGTTTATGCTAAAGCTAATTGACTCCTAGCTATGAAGCTAATTGACTCCTAGCTATACAGCTAATTGACTCCTAGCTATACAGCTAATTGACTCCTAGCTATGAAGCTAATTGACTCCTAGCTATGCAGCTAATTGACTCCTAGCTATGAAGCTAATTGACTCGTAGCTATACAGCTAATTGACTACTAGCTATGAAGCTAATTGACTCCTAGCTATGAAGCTAATTGACTCCTAGCTATACAGCTATTTGACTCCTAGCTATGAAGGTAATTGACTCCTAGCTATGAAGCTGATTGATTCCTAGCTATGAAGCTAATTGACTCCTAGCTATGAAGCTGATTGATTCCTAGCTATGAAGCTAATTGACTACTAGCTATGAAGCTAATTGACTCCTAGCTATACAGCTATTTGACTCCTAGCTATGAAGGTAATTGTCTCCTAGCTATGAAGCTGATTGATTCCTAGCTATGAATCTAATTGACTCCTAGCTATGAAGCTAATTGACTCCTAGCTATACAGCTAATTGACTCCTAGCTATAGCTCTATAGTTAATGCACATATATAAATAGGATATTTGTGTTCTTATGTAACTCAGGAGGAAAGTGAATAAGCATAGTTCACAAGATTTCAAGCTAGTACTTTAATGATACACACACCTTTTTCCTTTCCTGCTAAGATACATTTGTGCTACGAAAACGTATGCCTAAATGTATATAATAACCTCTTTTTTAAATGAGTTTCTTTAATTCAAAATATGACATCGTCATCTGAATTTCATGCGTAGGTATGATGCATATTCAATGTTTTCTCCACTTGAACTTGCGTCACCTTTCTACCTTAAAACGGAGACAAAGATGTGCATTTTTGCCTCTCTTGGTGCTGAATGTTTATCACAAGGTCCTGGTGCCGACATATGGTCTCGGAGAGCTCCATTAGAATCAACAGACGAGGACTCCCACATCTTTTCTTCTTGCCTGCCACCTCAAAGCGCACCGGCATACAAAGAGTCCTTTCTAAAGGATTTTGTCCAAGGTTAACCTGACCCCTTATTCTTCAAAGGACCAAGTCATTTCTTTCCAACATCTGCTTGAGCAGTGAAATTGTTAAGGGTGATGTCATGGCTGTCACTCAAATTTGGCAGAAAAAATGAACTAGAAAAATGTTGAAGTTAAAAAAAAAGACAGAAAGATGTTGATGGACAACGAACCAATTAGAGACGACAGAAAGAGATTGTGTTTCTGTGTGCCTGTCGTTGAATATAAACATATTTTTAGGGGACAGGGTTGTATTGTGTGTGTGTACAGATGGGTCAAAACAAACATATTGGACTTTTTCATGAAATAGGAAGTGACAGAAGCTTAAATGTCTGACTGGTTTCCTTGAACATGGCAGATTTTGACCCACTATGCAGAGTAGCTTACTCATGTGTCTACTTTTTCTGTTCCCGTATTTGTGTGACTACATGAATGAGTGAGCATGTGCATGTGTGTGTGTCTTGGTGTGCGAAAGCTCATCTCTTTAATGGGACCCATCCTTTGTCAACCCACTGACAAGCGTGACCACTGTCCCAATCTCCCTCAGTGTAGTTTCATGCATGGTTGAAACTAATCATTATGCATGTGGACACAGTGACAGTTTCACAGGGAAAGATGGAGGATATTGCAGTGTTGTGAAAGAGGAGAGCCAGTCATACTCTCTACGTAAATAAAACATCTCTTAGATTATAGACACTTTCAGCTTTAAGGATGTATTTTGTGAAGTATTAGGAAAGTTTAACTTCTGCACTTTAAGCTTTAAAATGTGATAAAATATTATGACGGCTGTGATATTACTTTATTCTAGTGCTATGCTTTCTAAAATTGTATTACCTAAAGTTAAATTTGATAGAACAAGATAGCTTTTCTCATCTCCAGAGAAAGAAACAATTGATTTAATTTTGTTTATAGAGAGAAAAATTGCTTATAATGTGTGCATTAAATAAGCACTTTACCCATTTTCAGACTCATTATAGTTTTTACTACATGTTGTTACTATTGATTGAAATGCTTAACACTTGCCAGTGCTCTCTAAATCCTTCCAGCTGCCTTTACTTCTTCTGTCCGCTGATGTATTCTGACATTAACGGGTGATTTTGGCTGAGACACGTTCTGCTTTCGTCTCCCTGAATGCACTGGCAGTGTCACTACAGCTCAGTTTTGCTATTTGAGTGTCAATTCAAAAGACCTCCCAATGGGACCTTATGAATAACCTCACATTTCAGAGGCTCGGGCTGTTGCAGATAGTGCCGCCACCTGGCAAACGCCCAGCTGACACTGGCAGAGCAGCTAGCTGGCCAATAAAGAGCGCTGCTCGGAGCCAACAGGTACGTTCCACTGGTAATATTTATTTTGTTCCAGCTGGCCACCAAAGCTGCAGAACTTTTTTATAGTTTGGCTACACAACACCAGGAACATAACAGACAATGATTGTTACTCCACCACTATGTCCTTTTCTGCCATTGGCTGACAGCTTTGACAGGAAACAGAAAGAGTGCTCCGCTGTGTTTTGGATTGAAAAACTATAAATCTGTTTTGAAAATCCGTCTGACTTCTTGTTGGCTCTTGGCTCACATTAAAGGCATGCACATACAGACACTTTTCAAGGAACCAATGGATCCACATGATTTTTGATGATACGAAGAGTCATTTCTGGACATTTGTGATGACAAGGAAATTGTCCATCCAACCTGTGATTCGGATCCGCTCCAAAATGTAATGGGTTGTTCCTCCGACCACACTACATCCTTCCAACAAGTTTCAGGAAAATTGGGAGAACATTTTAAGAAAGAACTGGACATAATCAAGAACATATTAATCAATATTAATTAAATCTGATGACAATTTCTTTTTGTCCTCGAGCTCGTTTCACATGAAAAAGTTAAATGGCAGCAGGAGAAATGCCATGGGACCAATATGAGTGCAGCTTCTGACAGCAGGGGAATGATTGATGTGGCTTAGCCTGTTGGGAAGATTGTATTTGACATAATCAGATAATTACTATAATATGGATGATTGCATATAAACTGAAAGATTAATGGGATGTTCTTTTCCCCAGAATCAAAACACAATAATGAATTTAAACAGAAGTCATTGCTGATTTACCAAAAGCATCGCACTCTAAATGAATTGTTTCCTCTTGAAGTCTCACAAACTATGCGGCATAGGGAACCGACAAGTTTCAGCTGAAAACAAATTAGTGTTTAATAAGACTATAAAATCATAAATATGTGTGTTAATGATGTGATCATATCTCTGAATGATTGCTCATTTCCATTGCTAGTGTCTCCATTAGTCTTGATGGAATATGTTTCAGTAACATATAGCACGCACACATATAGGACACAGAAACTTGGCACAGTGCTATAAGAACAATGTTATCTGGATCAGCTAATTAAACAGCCAGTGTCAGTGTGTACATACCTAATGATAATGAATCCTACTGTTAGTGTACGACTTAATGAGTACCATGAGTCATCACCTCAAGGCAAATCCAAACGTACCGTTATTCAGCTCAATAAACAGTGGAAAGGTCAGCGTTTCGTGGAGAAAAGATGATATTTATACTCGTTTATGGTTTATTTGTGTGACATCTTTGACCCATTTAATGGCTTTCAGCTGCATATCAGCTCCATAATGTGGTAATGAATGTGTTTTCATTGAATTACCACACCCCTCTTAAATTGTAACTGCACCATTATAAAAGGTTCAAGATGTAAGGAAGGGAGAGTAATGAGTTGTTGATTTTGCCATTTACTCTTTTAATTATAAGATAGCTTGTGTATGTTGAGTTGGCATATGTTATGAGAAATCAATGTACACTTTAACTGAAGATCTTGAGATGTAAGGATGGGCCGAGTGGGTGAAGCAGAACATACGGAGAAAGGAGTATTCTTTACCTTGTGTACGTTTTATTCAACCAAAGAAAAGCCTTGGCTGAGGCCGTGGCTTCCAGCAAGCTTCAGCGAGGTCTGCAACTGAATTGAACCAACTTCATCAATGAACTACCCAAAGCTTCTTCCCCTTCTTTTTAAATAGGAAGCTCCTCATACAGACAAACCAAAGTCGGTGCATAATCAATAAAGGAAATAAAACAGGATTATTGTCTATATACTGTCCAATTTAAATATTAACAATATAGATTATTCAGCGGACCTAAAAAGACTATTCTCTGAAACAATGAAACCCCCCTCTATACTCAATGGTACAGTCTGGGTTATAAAGTTATACATTGTTGGACAATTAAAGTTGCATTTAACCAATAAATAAATGAATGTGAAAGGAATGTAATAAGTGAATTGAGTGTGTATGTAATTAACAATGGGCGTGATGACAGCATGCATGCTGAAATGAACAAAAATGACAGGTTAGCGTGATATAGCCACATGTGTTTGCTATGCTAACACAACTTGGACACAATGTTTACTAAATCAGAGTTCTGGCTAAAATACTAGCAGCTTCATTCCTTTTCTAAATGTCTAACTGGTTAAAGCTGTGCAAGAAAAGTAAACGACACATTGCAGTACAGGGCTTGTGCTTTGAACTGCCTTCAGTGTGTCAGCAGTGGCAATGTAATGTGAAATAAGTGATTTTAGCTCATGGTTGAAATGCTTTCACTTGGCTGTGTCAGACTTCAGCTGGCCTTGTGATAGTGATCTTCATCACCCTGCATACATAGAGCTAAAGTTAATACATTCTTACTATGTCAAATATAACTGCTCTCAATTGTCTCATTTCTTCTACATCCTTCAGTCGTCGTTTCTCTGCCACGTCTCTTTCACACTTTAAATCTCACAATCTGTTTGTGCACACACTCAACACGTACGTATTGTTGCTCCTTATGTACAACAGGTACGACACAAGATGCATGACTGATGCAGCTTTGTCTAACCTGCACCGTCGGCCTGCAAGCAAAGAAACGGCAGCTGAATGATGATGAAGACACTTGTGTCTGCTACCTACAGGTAAGGAAACATGCCGTTATTGTGTGTACCACCTGAGGGTTTTGTGTGTGTGTATCTATGAGGTTTGATATTTAAAATTAACTATGCAAGAGGAAGGAATTGAGTTTTGATACTGTCAGCTTTGATTATTACAAACATTAACATATGTTGTTTTGGGCCACTTGCTGCAAATGACTGATGTTGTTGTTCTTTGGAGGAAGGACGGTATATGAAAAAACAAATGTTGATGGATCCTGAATGAGTTTTGATGGCTGGTCGCACATGAAAGTGGCACAGCAAAGTTTATCCATGCATCCTCACAAAATCTTCGGGGTGCTTGGACATAGGAAACACTTGCACACTTACTGCTAATGCACTAGCATGTGGGGGATATACTCGCGCTCGTCTGTCACTCAAGCTTTTCAAGTTTCTGTCTAGTTTCTCTGTACTGCATCGTTTACTCCTCCTGTCATTTAATAGTTTTTGAAGTGGGGAAGAAAGCTATCTGAGCTACCTAGCTTTACCTGTAAGTCAATTATTGTTGTTTATGCAATACATGTCCATGTTTCTATGTAGGTCACACCGACAGACTTTGCTGTCTTATTTTATTATTGTGGTGGTTGTGCCCCTGAACAAGGCACTTAACCCCGCGTTGCTCCAGGTGGTCTGTCCCTGTAGTTAGTTCACTGTAAGTCTATAAGAGCGCCTGCTAAATGACATGTAATAATGATAATAATGTGAGTGTGTGTATTTGTGTGTTTGTATTTGCAGCTACATTTGTTGTTTATGAGTAAGAGTGTGTGCACAAGTGTATGGGCGTCTGTGTGTCATCGTGTTACTGACCCCATGCATCTATATTTCATGATGCTTCATGCTGACACAGATGCTTATTTCACATCAGTGCATCATGGCTGTGCGTGCACACACACACACACACACACACACACACACACACACACACACACACACACACACACACACACACAGAACTTTGCTGTCCCATTTAAACATCCTTTTCAGACCGTGGTAAACAAGATATGTGAGGGCAGCGTTTGACCTGCTCTGTGTTAATCTACACAAAACACACTCACACACACACACACACACACTCACACACACACACACACACACACACACACACACACACACACACACACACACCCACACACACACACACACACACACTATATTTTAGATTCAAACCACATTAAATCAATCTGTTGCAGCAGACTACATGTGTTTACAGAGCAGACAAAGAAGATAGAGACGGAAGCCAATAAGTGCCTTTGCTGTAATTGCATGGTCATCAGGCTCCCTTTGCTACCTCACTCATCAACGCTGAAACTGAGTTAAAGCCTTTTGAAGCAGGTTTGTCTGTGTGTGTGTCTTAAGTGAGAGAGAGAGAGAGAGAGAGAGAGAGAGAGAGAGAGAGAGAAAGAGAGATTTAAATGAAAGTCTTTGTAACTACCAGGACCTAAGTGCCTCTGCCATTACGAAAATGACCATGTTCTAGTGACAACCACTTGAGAGAGGCTTTCATTTGTGTGTGTGTGTGTGTGTGTGTGTGTGTGTGTGTGTGTGTGTGTGTGTGTGTGTGTGTGGGTGTGTGTGGGTGTGTGTGTGTGTGTGTGTGTGTAGTTTGTATATATTCTTGTCTCCCTGATGTCTTCTTTGAAAGTTACTGTAGAGCATTTTGTAATTACAGGAAGCACAAATGAAGGAATATGTGTAACACACATCAGAATTTAAAACAGAATTCAGCACAATCTGTTTCAGAAGTTCATGAGGTTATGCCATATGTTAGATATGTGTGTATGATATACTTTGATCAGGCTCAGTTATAAAGCTTAAGTACCAACAACTGCTGTGATTTCTCTGCTGAGTTTTGAAAGCACATGAAACATTTGCTTTGGTTCGTTATTATATGAGATGAATGTGTCATGTCTTCATTTCCTCGCTCTCTGATGAATCAAGTTTTCAAACATATTTAGAATAAATCCAGATCCAGTGGACCTACAGTATAACCTAGAAGTATAACATATGGCCAGTAATACTGGTATCACCAAATACATAGCTGCTATGCTTTTTCTTGTATTTATTCACAGACTGAAACTTAGATCTTCCAAATGGAAAACAAAACATTTGTATAAAAGGTCAAATGGGAACCTTTGACAGAGGGAGGTATAATAGTCTTAGACAAGACGACTCCGCTGCCGTGGGATGAACTGGGTCATGTCTTGGTTTGAACCAAAGCTTGTTTTATTGTGCATTCAGTAGAATAATTTTCAGGATGTGAATAGGCATCTGGAGCTGACAGTGTAAGATGTGCAAGGCTCAACCCTATGTGCTGGAGTGGGAAATGGACCTTTGCATGGGTCACCGGCAATCGGCATTGGCTTAGACATGGATCTTAAGGTATTGCGTGTCCATTAGCGTGATCGCAAGCCATAAATTAAGAGCAATTAAAGTAGTTGTAATAGGATTTATGACATCTGTTCAATACATGGAGGAATGTTGTTTAAGTGCAGTTTATTCCAGCGGGCCCTATCAAAACAAACTTGCCAATAAGTTAACAAATACAGGAATAACTTGCCTTGAACAGCTTGCATGCCATCCACACACAGACTCTGTTGTCACAGATGCTTCAAACTGTCTGTCAAGATGGTAACAAGGGATGCTTTTGTGCCAAACGGTTAGAATATGGTGCGAAGATTCCAGGTTGAGTGGTTTGATTATAACTCCAGGTACTCATACCACAAATAAACATGTGGCAATTTCACTAAAATTGCCCACTAAAATTCATAGAATCGCACCTCAGAGCCATTTTAACACAGCAAGAAGATTGCCTATTCATATATCTTTGAAGAATGCCTTTTCACTGCGATTACTCATTCTGTGAGCAGCAGAAGATGTCCTAAAGTGGTTTGGTTATAACATGCTTGCACTGAATAGAGGCTTTTAGCAAAATGTCATGTAAGATTTAGACATCACTAAAAATGTCAGCTCTGTGTTTATATAATTGACATGCAACTTGTTTTGTGAGAGGGCATGCACATGTGTTCAAGGAGCAGGAGGTGTTGGCATGTGTTTGCCTGCAAGCCTTTGGCTTTTTTCGGGTAAATGTCAACTTGTACCAATTGTGCTGCTGCTTCCAGTTCTGAGTTCAGTTGACTCGCTGTGTGGGAACGACATAATGTTCAACACATTAACAGTCATGTGTTAAGGTAGTCAAGTGTCATTACTGCTGTGTGATGGACTGTTGTAGAAAAGTATGGTAGTGTGTTTGTGAGCTCAGCCTCTGACCCTTCTGTCCTATCCCTGCAGTCTCTTTCTCTGTACATTAATGAAGTTAATGCATAAAATCCTGAGATAGGCATGACTTTTTTGCTGTAGTATTTTTCCACTTGGTTTCTATAAACTGTACCAAAACTTTAATTCATCCAACAGTAGGTGAAACATTTCAGTAGAAACTAACCATGGTGGCGTTAGAGGGAAGATCAAAGATCCATCCTCTGGGGACCACAAAGTGACATTTCTTATGAAAAAGAAAACATTTTAGAAAGAAAAGTGGCAAATACTTCCTTATTATGTTATAGGAGGAAGTTTAAAATGGTTAACTGATTTTAAATGCACAAACCCCAACAATGTGGTCTACACTTGGATGAAAAAGAACTCCCCTAATACAGTTTCATTTACTTCCCATGACTTTTATTTGATGCATGTGTATCCCTTTTGGATCATTAGGCAGGGTTTGCAGTTTTTTAGCAAACGCAGGTGCAGCCACCCGAGTCATCCCCTGCATCTTTACCAGCAAGGTGTGTGTGCACACATGAGGCCAGTCACATACCCAGTGGTTTAGAAAATGACTCACTCTGACCTTAGTCTCGACTAACAGTGTGTAGGAGCTGCATGTCCTATAAACTGCACAATAGACCTAGCGACTGGCAGGTAAACACGGATGCACTGAAAAAGGTCATCCTATACAGCTCCTAACAAGATTAAAAATGATTTATGAGACCTCAGTGATGCTTCTCCTCCTCCTACAGAGAAGTATTCCTTACTTTTCACGGAGGAGGAGGAAGAAATATATATATTTATACTTTTAAAATACCAAACTAGACGTGAAGCAATGGCACAATTTCTTCGCACGTCGTTTTTGAGAAGGATCTATAGCGGAGTAGTAGAAGGTATTCACCAAGTGTAGCCGTTATAAAGATGGAAGCAGCTACCGATGCCTTCCTTCCCCCACTGCAATCGATTCACATCCACCCCAGTTCAGATGAAGCAAGTTTGTGCCTCCATTTGTGCACATGAGCCTGTAAACACATTATCCTTCTTCCTATCTGCATGTGTCTATTTGTGTGTGCATGTGTGCAAACACAGCATTTGCATCTGTATATATGAGTCCCAAGACTGTGGGCCATTTTATTATCTAAATGGGCCCAGGCAGCGCTGGGCTGGAACCAATCACACCAACCTGCTATGATAGGATTCCTGGGGGACAGCATTAACTAAATTCCTTCACTTTTCCATCTCAAACGTGCCTCTTCTTTACTTTATATGCACATCAGTCTACCAAATATGACCATTTAAGATAGCAGCAGTCATGAAATTGTCAAACAGGAGAACACCACCTGCATACGCATTGTAGTTGAATACAAAGTAATCACAAATACATTTTTTCTTTGCATCCGCATCCACACAATCACATAGCCTGAATCTTTTTTATTGCTTTAAATTTCCAAAATTCATAACACAACACAACCTCTTTTGCTATAACTGCCGTCACCACAAGAAATACAAATCATAATAATAGCCCAGAACAAATCAAGTACAATTGTGTCGAAAACTAGCATTTTATTGTGAAGTTTAATCATACAGTGTGTGATAATAAGGTATTAGCCGTTTGTGTCATTCCTTCTTTCAAAATTAAACATGAAACATGATTTGTTGAGGTGCTACTGCTATTTCTTTGTCACTTTTACACACAATGAAAAACATGATGCTAACAATAACATTGCTAACATGCTAATGCTACGCAGGTGTAATGTTAACCATAATTGCAATATTGGTTTAACATGTTAGCATGTGATAAAAGAGAACTCCATCAATTTAGCATTGTACTCCTATAACATCGTTTTTAATGTACTGTAAATCCGAATCACGTGGCATAAACATGGATTATGTTTGACTTTCGTTAACTCTGCGAGATGGGGAGGAGATTTGTGCTGCATTCATGTGATGTCGGAATAATCAGAAACAACAACTCAGCAATCAACGTGTTGTTTAAATACTCTAATAAACTATAACACATCCTCTTTGTAGCATCCATGTTCATGAATGAACATTTCCCAATAGCTGTTGAGATATTTCAGTGTGAACAAAGTGGTGCACTGACCAACAATAGTGTGGCTAAAAAAACATTCAATGCTCATCATCCCTTCTTCAAAGCCAGAAAATAAGTAATTACCCCACACAAAGTCTGTCCACCGCCTTTGTTTATTGCATTTATAATAATAAAAAAATAGAGTTCAATCATGAAATGCAGCAGCCTTATTACTCATTCCAATTTTAAAGTGGTTAGAAGGCATTAGAAGTATGAAAGCTGATTTCTAATCTCAATAAACACCTGCAAAGCTGCTACTTAGCTTCAAGGCAGTGCCACAATTATTCCATATTAGTAGTGTTGTCGTGACCATGGCTTTGTCTCAGGATATGATAGGCCGGATCGGTGGAGCAAGTGATTCGTGAATCGTGGTTTGTTTGCTTTACTTCCTTGCATCGATTAAGGATGGAAAGTGCGCCGAGCAGTTCTGCTGCTAAATGTTTCATACGGTAGGAATTAGGAATGTGAGGATCCCGAAGGAAAGACAGAAGATGGCAAGCGGATAGTGAGAGGAAAAAGCTATTGGATCATTAGGGGGATTACTAACAGAGGTGTGTGTGTGTGTGTGTGTGTGTGTGTGTGTGTGTGTGTGTGTGTGTGTGTGTGTGTGTGTGTGTGTGCTTGTGAATGCACCTCATAGGTTAGTTTTCCTAGAAAGCCATAGGGCGCAGATGCAGTAGCTTCGATTCTGTAAGGACACTAGAGGACACAAACAAATCTTTGCACTCGTACAAACTAAGTCATTCACACACACGTAGTGGAAGTCTACTCATGCATATCAGTGAAGGTGATGATCTCAAAGTGAAATCCATCCTGAACAGCAGCCTTTCTCTTATCTATGCTGAGATCAAAATCCATTGAACAATGTTTTGATGCTCCTGAATTCAAATCAATAACAAAATAAACTTGCAGAATCTCCTTAGGCTGTTTTAGAGGGGGAGGAAGAGAGACGAGAGCGAGGGGAATATCATAAACAAGTGACTGGATCAAACTTTATTCACAAATTCAGAATTATCTAAAGAAATGTTTGTGATCAGCAGAGACATTTCCCTTTTATCAGATTCAATAAAACTAAAACAAAGTGATAAAAGACTTCTCCCATTCAGCACATAATGTTCACACTCACCCCATGATGTCTCCTGTAGTCACCAGTTACACTAAATAACTCTTAATTCTACTCAATGTTCTAATAGTAATTAAAAAGTAACAGTTGGTAACTGCATTTGAATGCATAATCCGAGCCAAAGCAGTAAAAGCTCCAGCCTGATTTAAAGCCAGTGGGTCTGAGCAGGTTGTGTCAGGTTCAGTCATCAGCCTCACACCTTGTTTATAGACGATTGAACCACCACTGGGCCAAGGAGAGAATATATACTTGATCTAAAGGAGTGCTGAGAGAGAGGGATGATTGGGATTTCCAGGAAAGTAGGCTTTCTTTGAATTCAGTCTGGGAAATGAGTGTTGGTTGTAATGGGTTCATTAAGGAGTTTGCCAGCATCCTGCACACTGGCAAGGCTGCTCAAATTGTCCTTCTTTCAGTGATTTCCAGAGAGTTGCTTTTGATTGAGAGGAGGTGAGCACACTTGGTGAGTTTGAGAAGAAGACCAGGTGGCGTGAACAGGTCTGTGAAAGGGCATTTCTGTCGCTGGCAAAGGCACTCATTTATGCATGAAAAAGTGTAAAATAATAAATTTTACCTTCAAAAGGTATGCTAGAGTCCTATTTATCTCCTTACTAAACAAAAAAAACTATATTTTAGAATTAGAATAACACATGTAACATGTACTTTATCAACTTTAATGTCAATCAGAATCAGATCATCGCCATGTTGGGACTGTATTGCACAACAGTTAGCTTGTGATGCTAACAAGCACATGTTGCTAGCAGCTAACTATTAAAAAAATTGGATCATGGGATCTGCACAAATGCCTGCTTTGACCTACTCTGTCAGAGTATGTAATGCTCCACAACAGAGAGATAGTCCGTCGACACCTATAAGTCAGGAGCTGATGGTTAATATATGTCTTTTTAAATAATCTGTGTGCATCTATTGTTCCATTAGCTTGCTAACCGTCAGTTACCACAAGCTTTTAGTGAGCTCGTTAGCTCCGAGACGATAAAACTCTTCATTAGATAAAATGATGCACCAACAGCAAAATGACTAACACACAGAACAGTGAACAAAGAAAGAACCTCTGGGAGCTTCAGTGATGCATTGTTTGTAATTTCCTCCAAGAAGAACTGCCGTCTACTATCAGCAGTATGACATCATGTCTGTGCCTTCTAAACTGTTAAAAATGAAAAATGATAATCCGACACCTCTGTGGTTAAGATTTGGTTATGTTCAGGCAGTGAAATTACTTGTTTAGAGGAAGTGAAAGAACAGGGTTTGGGTTAGAATAACCACTTTGTCAAGGTTAGGGAGAAACTGTTGTTACAGTTAAAAGAAACCAACGTGATGGTTGAACAGAAATCCATTATTGTCTCATCTCTACAAGCCGCTTGAGGTCTTTGTCTCCGAACATGAACATATTTCACATTTGGTCATTTGCTTGAAATAATGGATGCAGTTTTTTTTCCTTGGGATGACATTCTCTTGCAGATATACAAAACACACAGTGGACTAATTGCCTAAACTTTGCCTTTCACAGTAGTTTGATTTGGTGCACACAACCAGCCATCTCTGCAAAGGGCACGCAGAAGAACATAGTGACATTTTAGGGAGCCTTGCAGTCTTTCATTCATCTCTCTCCTGCGTCTCCCTAAGACTCCCTCTTTAAACCAATACTGATCCCAAGCCAGCAGAGTGGCTGACTGAGTGGCTGTCTGGTAGACAGGCCGACTGTGCCCAGTGGTAGATTAATGTGGTTACTATTGAATACCCGGGTTACGAATCGATATGTCCCTTCGTGGCATGAATGACTAAGGAGGTTGGATCAGTGTGCGAGTGCTATTTTGGTGTGTGTGTGTGGTTGTGTAACTCTCTACATGAATGTGCATAGACAGTACTGTAGCGTGTCCATGTGTGTGTCTGTTGAATTTGTCATGACCTTTTAAACTGTGCTTGTCTGTGTAGCTTTGATGTGTGCCGTGCATTGATTTCAACATAGTGTTCTTTCTAGTTTTCATATGAAATGTGTGCGGAGGTTCTGGCCTTCTTGTTAATTGTATCTGCGGGCCACGTCTTTGCTGATCACCTGCCTCCATTTGGACGATGGATGGCGGGCTGATTCCACGATAGGTTTCTTCATTGCCCAATACAGCTCTATTAAATCTACTCTAATTTCATTTTCCTTGGTGATTTGGCCACATGTCTGCAGCAACACAGGTCTCAAATGAGTTCTAGATTTAATTGGATCAAGAAATATCAGACTTATGGCAGCAGGTGTGTGTTTCTGATTTGATTGTGGTAGGATGTATGTTTGTGTGTGTTGCGATAGCCAAACAGAGATATTTGTGTCAAAAACGGAATATACAAAAACAAACACGTACTGGAAAAATGGGAACACTTTCTATAAATCCATTAATTATTCTGTTTATTGTTCTTATTTTCTACCGGACACTTTTGTTTGCGCTGTAGCAGCTATTGTGCTGGCACAATCATCTCAGAGTGACTTTATTAAGATGTGTTGTCTTATCAGGTGTTCTGTGAGAAGAGGACACACTCTGTGGTGACGTAATCATTTTAGCTTGTAGATTAAATCAGTCTAAAATCAAATGGGCTGTTTGAAAGTTTGAAAGTCCCATCTGGCTTATTGAAGCAGAATATAATATTACTAATGTTACGGCCCCGAGAGAATCCAAGGGATGAAGGGAGTAACAATAAAAAATTGAAGGGCATTTGGCGAGTGCAACGGTAATGAGGAGGAGGGTGGGAGAGACACAGATGAGAGCAGAAATAAAACACTAGTTATTGTTGCATTACTTTTCATTTATTGTTCAAGAAAATGTTTATTATTTCCTTTTGTAACAAAGACTCTCAAGACTGGCTTTCATTCATTTATTAAATATTTATTCAGTAATAAGTGATATTGAGGAGAAGCCCTCATTTGGGCTGGCGTAAAGAATTGAGAGCATAAAATAAACTTTATTTATTATATTTAAACCTTAGTCTGTATGATTTTGACGTGCAACATATACTGTATAGATCCTCACACATACAAGAAGATACACACTGGAACACACCCCGACAGTGATCACGCAACAGTTTTGGCAGAGATGTCCTGCCACCGCCTCCTCTTCCCACTCACCAGTTATCACCTCTGGTCTCTAAATCGACACCTTGTGGATGCTTCCTTCCAGTCTGCTGCTTCAGTGTCTCCATGGGTGGCTTTCTTTGACTAAGACCATGCAGCAGCGTGTAGCCGCTGGTGATGGATTGTCCCATTACTCTGCGACTTCCCTGTGTTCTACCACAATGTGTTAGAGTGGACTGTAGAGTATGTGTGTGTGTGTGTGTGTGTGTGTGTGTGTGTGTGTGTGTGTGTGTGTGTGTGTGTGTGTGTGTGTGTGTGTAGGCACTTTTGTTTTCTATAGTTATGAGGTCCAAATTAAGAAAATATTTTGGTTCAGTTTAGGATTAGATGCTGGATTTTGGATTTACATTAAAGCAACGGGACAAACTATAAACACAATATTAACACAGTCACCAAATACAAAAGCAACGCTAGCATTCATTTGTAGTTCTGGAAATGCTGGAAAAATATTCACTTATTTCTTTGTAAAAAGTTCCTTGTTCTTCAGCAGAATTTAACGGCCAACAATCACAACAATGCGCTGAAAAGTGATACAACGCTGAAAAGAGCTGAGGGGTGATTTGGTGGTTCACTTTCAAAGTACACTGCGACCTGTAGGCTTTATTATTAGCTTCTATCTTTATATTTGTATCCTGTTCTCGCTGCTGAATCATCCCAGATATATCCTCTAAAAGCATATCGAGCCTTCTGTCTACTTATCTCTAAAATCCCTTTTTCATTCTCCAAAAATGAGATAATAATTCTTCAGGGAGTGGCGTTAGTGGCAGTGTGGGATCCACGGCAGCTTCCACAGCTTGACTGAGTACCAGCCTTTGATGGGGCTTAGTAACGGGTCAATTCTCTGTGGTTTGTCATTATGAGAAAGATGTCCATAGTCATGTGATTCATTGTTGATATTAAAATATTAGTGAGTGCAGTGTTTTATGTTGATTTAAGTTAGTTTATGTACAGGTTTAAATTGGGATTAGGATAACAGTTAATGATATGCATGAGGTAGTGAGGATAAAGATGTTGGGAGTCTGAATGCAAAGCTTGCACAAGTACGCTAATACACATAGTCTGTGTTTGAACATGCAATCTATAAGTGTGTGTGTATGCTTGAAAGTCTCTGTGTGTGTGTGTGTGTGTGTGTGTGTGTGTGTGTGTGTGTGTGTGTGTGTGTGTGTGTGTGTGTGCACTGCAGAGCTGCTAACTCTATATAATAACAGAAACATCTTTCACTTTAAAAGGGGAATTTGCGGACAGCAAGTCTTTGCTTGTGGTCCATTAAAATCCCAAACACTCTTGACATAGAAATGTTATCATCTCTAAACGTGTCTGCGTTTTACAGTAGCAGAATATTGTGACTACAGTAGCACCAATAAGAAGTCATTACCTCAGTAAATGATGTGTTATTACATTGCAAGACATTCGTAAATGGATCTTCTGCACAAATGTTTTTGCCGTATTGTATCTTCCAGCATACAAACTGCACAGATCCCGTCTCTCTGGTTTTTCACAATGACAGCCCACACTCACAGGATGTGCTGCTACACCCACCCGTCTCCACATTGCCTTGTACCCAGTCCTCCCACCAGCCAGTATTCTGCAACAATTCCCATCACATGTCATGTTAGTTTCAAGCTCTTATTGAAAAGCTCTTACAGACATCTCAAATGCACTTTAAGTTTGACAACCACCTGCTATTATCCAGCTTTTGCCGACATTGTGACGATGCATTATAAAGTGCCCTCCTGTGCACACTGGACAAAGAACACGTGGATTCTGCAGACCGATGGGCCAGCTCACAGACCTCTTTTATAAGCACCGTCAAGCACCAAGGCCCTGAGGCTACTTATTCTCTTTGTTACCTACCTCAGCATGAAAATCATGTTGTGCTCTGACTAACAAGTTATAAATGTGAGATATATTACCTGATATAGAGCCTGATGTACTCTACTTCATTCACTCTCATCTCTTCCTTCATTCATCATCCTCCCAGTCTCCTGGCTCCTTTCCATTCAAATATGTTCCTGCTTCTTTTTTATTATCGTATTAGCTTGAATCTAAGAGGCAACTCTCTCCTGATTAATTTCATCCAATTAAGTAAGCCTAGAGCTACCACTCCTCTCACTTACCTATTTATCAATCCAATTATCTGCACCTGTACAACACCGCTTCTAGCTTCTCCTGGCACTAATGAAAACATCCAGTTGTGTTTGAATTCCTACCACTGCCTTTTCCTCTTACCTGCGGCACACTGCTGTGTGCTGCGCTGTCATCTTGTGTAAAGCGGGAGAGTGAATCTCCAGGGGAAACGCCTTCAGCCTTGATATAAACCTGCTGTTATATCCTTTCAAATGCAACAAGTATGTTGATTCTGCCTCAAGAAGGCACCACCCATCCTGCTGTTGTTGGTCTACATATAACTAGTTGCTGCTAACATTCATAATGTCCAGCCTAATTTGTATAATCGTTCATTTTTCATGTCAATTTGAACATAAGAACATCAGTGGATGGCAGGAAAAACTAATCCGCTACTATGCATAGTGGGGATCATGAAAATGACAACATTGTCACTGATGTATGGAAGAAAGGTTGCAAACTTTTTCTTTAAAATTAATTTTGTAATAACGCAAGCTTAGAGCCCCATGTTGTAAGAGGACAGATGTCTTATAGTCACTGAATACCTACCTAAAAACAGCATTATTATCACATATATTTCCTTACAAAGAAAGGTATTGGATTTCATATTTAATTTTACTACTGTGGAACCTTTATTTAGTTTTGGTTCTCCCCATGGACAAAAGCCGAAGTGTTTCCGAGCACCAGACTCCCTTTAGAAAAAGCTAATTTTACTGCAGAAGGTTCTGACATTCTGCCCCACTCAGTACTGGCTCTAGTTCACTGTTGCCTCCCATCCCTCCAGCGGGCCCAGCAATATGGCCTTAATCTCCTGCAGCGCTGTGTCGGTGTTGGCTCCCAGCGGGGACTGGCGGAGCAGCGAGGTGAAGCTCTGCTCCTGGCCGGAGCTCCGACTGCAGGTCAAAGGCGGAAGTAAAGCCGGATCTGGGTCTGTCCACTGCAGGCTGGTGGTTGCTGAGCTGAAAGAGTTTCAGGGGCATGTGCATGCTTTCCTCTGATTTCTATACAGCAAATCCTCTCACTGATGGTCTCATCTGCTTATGTCGGTCATATCGAGGCATCAGTATCACATTAAAAACTGTTCCATAACCAGTTAACACTTCTTCTTAGTAACTTTAAGTTTGAATTGCCTACTACACAGAGAGGGGGAAGAGCGGGAAATTAATTTTTCCTTCTCTTTCAGAGGGAAGGTCTTTGTGGTAGTATTTGTGAGGAAACAGTGACTTTCTAAGAGAAGTTAGTGGGAGGTTAAGTTAAACCAGCATTTGACTCGTATTAAGATTGGTGACTACAATGAGAATTGTGGAGTAAGGATTAGAGATATTTTTCTGCATGAGCTCTGCCCAGGAGAGTTATGGCATTGAAATATAGGCTTTTTATTATTCCCACTGTGGGTTCCTGGCTCAGGAAAGACTTTACAGAGTAAGCTCTTCAAGTATTTGGACAGTGACACACTTTCTTATTATTCTGGATGTAAAATGACAGCGTCGCTGCTCACTGCCAGCTTTAATTTCAGGGTATTTTTCTAACATACTGGTTGAAAAAGAAACGCGTCAGTCCTTATTTTCACGTCACCCCTTATTACACTGCGCGTAAAAGAATTTCAACAGATTAGGATTGCAATGAATTATCAGGTCTTCTTATTTTACTTGTCAGAAATTCTTCATGTGCAATTACTTCTGTAAGAAGAGACAGAATTGGAGAGGCGGTGCTCATAGACAGAGGTATAGAGACAAAGAGGTAGCAGTGAAGGGCAGCAAAGACAGACAGACAGGCAAAAAGAGAAACACCTGACAGCTGCAGCCCTTCACTCCACTTTGCCAGCGTGAAGCTTTACACCTTGGCAATATGTGCCCCCAAAACAACTCCCTCCGTGGGCTGTCAGCCTCGAGACTGTCCCTCTTCACACTCAGGAGCAATCCACAGTGTGACAGGCGTGCACAAAGCACAACTAACACACAGAGAGACATACACAGCCACAGATCTAGTACAAAGGTACGCTGTCAGGTATACGTACACATCCCCTGATGGGTGCACACACAAATAAAAACCCATGCAGACACATTCATAAGGCCAAGTGAGGTGGAAGGAAGAATCCTATCAACTGTCCACCTACAGATTGAGAAAAGCTGGAGCCTCACCTGGGGACACAAACACACATGCAGGCTTGTCACTTTGACTGCTAACTTGCTGAAGCTTGCATCTGATGGTGAGATGTGGATGACAGTCTTCACCCCAAGTCCGCTGCATCAGTATATAAACAAAAAGTAAGGTGAAGTAAGTGACAGTGTTGCATTACAGGTAGCCAAGACAGAATCCTGTCTGTAAGAGTCAGTATTGCATTGCATCAACTACTAGAAAAAAATACTTTATTTATACTAATTGTCTAAATGACGTGAAACTTTTTTAATGTCTTTAACTGAAATGAATCTGATATTATCTCTCTGGATGATTGAACAGGAAGCATGATCATTTCTTTTCATGATTGTGTTTAATTAAACCCACTCTGGTGGTTTTGGCATTTAAAATAAAATAATGAACGCCACGATTTATCAATAATAATATGTTTCACAGTTCAGCCAAATTGTGCTACACTAAGGATGTTATTAATGCAATTATCTCCTTTCAAGCACAGCTTGTGATTTTGTGTATTATCCAACGTTAGTCAAATTTCATATGAACACTGAATTTACACAAATGAGAAGTCTCTTTTACAGGTACAAATTCTGCAAGCATGATTGATTGTTTGCTTGCCTGTACTCCATTCTGACATTTTGCAGCAAGAAAATAGGAGACGGAGAGATTAAGGTAGATCGACTGACAAATTAGAATAATGAGGCATTCAGGGATAAAAGTAAATAAGGAAATCATTTAATTAAAGGATAGGTAGCTAAGTAGGCCTATGATAGGTCTAGATCTGAGTGAAACCAAGAAAATGTCACATGCTCTGTGTTCTCCAGGGAGTTAAAGGCAGATGAGCTTTGCTTAGTGGTTACCAAGGCCTTGATGAAAAACTATTTTTACTTTGTGTAAGGTCACATTATTAAGAGTGAGCTAAATTTATGCTGAAAGCATAACGATTGGATTGATGTTGTCTCGTGGATCTGGATTTGTATTGCATTCTTACATTTTAAGACAATTTGATATAGATAGCTTCGGTCAAGTCTTAAATAAGAAAAATATAATCAACTTTGTCTGTTTCCATGAGTCTTCCAGTGAAGATAGCAGGCTGTTTAGCTTAACATATTAGCTGGTTTCTGTTAGCTAGCATGTTGTTAGCTTGTGATGTTATAGACCGATGTATGCTTTGTGAAGGTGAGGTAGATAAGGAAGATTGTTGTTTGTTCAGTGAAGCTAGTATGTTAGTTAGCATAACATGTTGTTAGCAGGTGTTGTTAGTTGGTGATATTGTAGACGAGTGTATGCTTCTTTGTGAAGGTGAGCTCAAACGTCATGCTAGTTAGCTTAACATCGTGTTAGTTGGTTGTTATTGGCGAGCATGTTGTATTCAAATGAAAGTTTGTGTGCGGGACTATTCGTTACCTTTGGACATAGCTAGCTAGCTATTTCCCCCTGTTTTAGTCTTTATGCTAAGCTTAGCTAGTAGCTATAAAATCTCTTCCTGTTTCAGTTCTTCTTTGAGGGTAGATAACATGTAGGCTACACAAGAGAGATTAATGGCAGATTGGCTATGAGCAAAATTGGAGTGCATAACTTTAGGAGTACATACAGTCCAGTTTAGCTCGGTGACTCACCACAACACTCCATTTAACCAATATAGTAGAAGCAAACAGACTGTGCTGGCATTGCAAACAGTAACATCAGACTGTTCCCACACAGAAATGTGCCCATTTAACAGCCTCTATGTGTCTAAAACATTGAGCTATTATACACAGCATATCCTCCTATCGCCACTCATAAGGTCCTTACAGTTATGGCAGGATTGTGAATTGTGGACGGACACAACATGAATGTCAATAATCCAGGCATGACAAAATTTAACAGCGGCACCAACAAACTTCACAGCTCCTGTAAGATCATCTCTCATCTCTATGAAAACTCCTGATAGCGGTCATTAATCATTCCAGTAATTACGAGGCAGAAAATAAACAGTGGGGGTGTGCAGCTCTTTCACACTTGTTTTTTCTTTCTGCCATTCACTTAATCTCTAGTCATTCCTTTGAATATCACATGCACAGGTTTTGCCTTTGTCTCTTCTTCCTGCTTCATTCTTGCTTCAACTACCATCCAAACTCCTTTCTTGTTCTTTCGCCATCACTTGCTTATTCCCTCCATCTCCCATTCTCTCTGTGTTGCCAGTGCATTGTGTTTGAGAGACAGAGAAGACATTGGCAGGTCATTTGGGAGAAAAACAGCGCTTCTGTTCTATAGACTGATATGCCAACAGAGGTACTCACCACCTTCTCTAATTACTTCCCACCCAGATGTAGAGACTTGGTTGTTTACTTATGTGTGAGTTTTTTTGTGCATCTCTGTTGCATTGTTTTTAGTTGGGCATTTTTCATCGGAATGGGACTTTGTCTCCAGAGCTCACTCACTGGCTAGCTTTGAGCCTGGGCAGTATAAACCCATTTGGGGGTGTTATGGACGGAGCGAGAAAGGTACTGTGAATGGTGGAGTAGATTATGGAGCGATTCCCTTGAGCTCTCCTCCGCCTCTTCACATTACACAGCTAATACACACACAGGCTCTGTGGCATTGCTTGTCCCCTGGATCAAACCAGATTTTTATTCAGTCAGCTGGGAGCCGGCCAATTCACGGTGCACTCAACAGTATGGCTCAGCAGACGGTTTTGCCATGCATCTACATTTGTTAGGCTGTAAACACATTTCGGTACAATATAAGAACAGGTTAGGGGTTGTCAAGGTTACACTCCAATAGGAAATCACATGAACATGATCACACCCTTCTAATCGTTGCCACATGTACATATAAACAAGAAATACCGACCAATCTAACAATTCCTCCTGCAGGCTTTTATCTCCTGTGTTTACTGTATATTGCCATTTTAGCCGACTGAGATTGTTAGACACCTATCCCATATCCTCGGATCTCTTTCAGGGTTATTTTGTATTTAGCCTTCTAGTGGCTGGTCTGGCATGGCTGCACAAGCCTCTTGCTCAACGCTGCACCGAGAATCCATAAAGCCACCCTGAGGATTCAGGCCCGTCAATTTGTGTTTGTTTTAGTTTTTTTCTTCAAGAATACTGATTCCTGCCCTTCATGCTTCTCCTTTATTGCTCAGTCATAGGGTTGAGATGAAAAGAAAGAGACAGAAAGTAGAATGTTTAAAAGACTGGACACAGCCAAGGAGAGATCTACAGTTTGAAAGAGAGGCCGGGGTAGAGTTTGGCCAAAAGAGAGGTCCTGGGGTTTGACAGAAAATATGAAAGGGTGCGATGTGGAGGCCATGGGCTGGGGGAGCGAGTAGATACCGAAGTGAGGATATTAAAATGCTGGAGGGGAAACCTGGGAGATACAGAATGGAAACGGTCTGAGTTGAGATAGAATCAAGGCATTTGGGTTGGAAAAACAGTGTGGAAAGCGAGTGAAGGAATGGTGGAGCACAGTGGTTAGGAAAGTTTTAAAAAGTTGTCTTAGATTGGAGAAGACAGTTGAAAGGCTACAGCAGGGTTAGGACTGGAGGAGAGATTAGACTGCTGCCTGCCTGTCTGGAATTGATCTAATATACAACAAGGTGGCTGGTCTTGATCGAATATGGATGATGAGATAGCAGATTGCCAAACAGCCCAAAGCATGATGGGGAAAAAAGAAATCTTCCTCTACTCCACATGTAAATCTTCTATTGTATTTGTTTATGATGTAATTCAAAAAGTTCTTAACCCATTTAGAAATCAATCATGTTTTCAATAAGGGATTGGTTTTCACGGAGACACAGTCTTATTACGGCAAAACAATGCCCGTTAGTTAAGCTTCTATAAGGAGGCACAGTTTCCCTTCTATAAATGGCCCTTTTACAGGCTTTAGACTGAGCGTGGCAGATTTTAACCAATGGGAAATTTACACACAATGGCTTTGATTAAAGCCTTGCTTCATGCTCACCTCCTATTCCCATACTTCCATTTCCAAGCATCTCATACTCGTAGCATTGCTTCCAAAAAGCCCATATGGGAAAATTTTATATTCCCAGAGAAATATATTCATTACCATGCAAATTAGTTTGGGAGTCGTTGACTTAAAGCATTCGCCATACTTCATTTTAGAGTCTGTAAATGCAATTAATGGGACGTCGTTCACAAGAAAGAGAATTGCCTGCAGATAATTGTCATTGTCGGGATCCTATTAAAAAGTTTCTCCCTCAAGTAAAACATAGCATTGAGGGGAAATGGTCGCCATCGCGTAACTGCGACATCGGCCCCATAAAGGGATAATAAAACCTCTTTCATCTGCCATGAATGAAGCGATACTCACAACAAAGCAACACAAAATGATTTCCGACATGATTTCCGAGAGCACCCCATTCAATTACCAATCTGTACAAACAGGCTACCTGCAGCGCCCAGCTGCGACGGATGTCGTGTGAAATCCTGAGGTGGAGAAGAGACATAAAGTGACGTATGAAAGTAGAGGTCTGAAGTAATCCAAACCATAGGATCCACAATGCTGTACAGTACATAGAAGTGAGGATCATTGCTTCTACCTTTAACATTGTAGGCCTACAGCTTGTTGGGAGGAAACCAGTCCATCACTATGGTGATAATCCATGATCCGGCAGGATGGGGGTCAGATGCAGGTGACAGACGAACAGCCGTTAGCACATACAGGCCGAGTCATTGGAGGCATGTTGTGTGTGTCAAGCTTAGCAAATATTTGCCATCGATGGCAAACGCATAAGCTGTGATTTTTTTTAAATGAAAAACTATTGATTGGAAACTTGACTCCATTGATTTATTAAGGCCGTAACCTGCAGTTGTCAATATTGTTTTATGTTAATATTGAATGAAATTGCTTGTACTGTAGTGACAAACCCAGGGAGAACTCTTGCAGCTCATTAATTTGGTGTTTTCTCTCAGCAACACTGTTTCCAGCAGCAACAAGCAGCATTTTTCACCAGACAACCTCTGACAATGACATTTTTGAGAGATTTTTCTGAAGAGTTAGTAAAGAGCTAATACAAGTAAGGTCTAGCCAGTAGCACGACTCCAAGTGAATGCTAATACCGCTCTGCATCTGCTAGAGGCAATTTTAAAGGTGTGTATATGTATACATGTATATGCTATATTGTATATAGGAAACACTACAACCGCTGAGGAAATATTGCCTTTGATTGTTTTGAATTAATTAACGTAGTATGTGGCACAATTATGTGTCAGATGTTTATTTTTTTTAATTGTACCATTATTCCTCTTCTCTATTTAAATTTTTCTTCTGGCTTTGGGCGTTGTGCCAAGCCAGGAGGCAAAACAAGCAAATGCACCTGTTATCCATTTGTAAATGAGAGAGATTGGTGCAGGGAACAGGTGGGTCACTCTATTCCTACCATGTTGTTTACCTGGGATCAACATTCCCCCCTGCTGCTGGAAGCTATATTATCCCTTCGTTACGTTTCCATTAGTCAAATGGCTGCGCTGAAATGTTAATTTGTTGCAAGAGGAGAACACAAGCACGAGGGGTTCACCAGCTCCTGCACGAGGGTCAATTTGCCGATGGAGGGTCAAGACATTTATCTCATGCGTGTAATCATCACTGTCAGCATCATCATCTGCAACGTTAAAAATAAATAATAATTCCACACGTATTTATCGTGTTTGTCCGTTCTCTGCGGGGTCTCAGGTAATCAGAGCGAGGAGGCGCTGGATTGGAATGTACTCAGACTGTAGTCACACATCTCCATTAGTCCAGGGAACAATCCAACTGTATCATTATAACATATATAAGCTGTGTGATCCGCCGGTACTGTTCTACAGTTTACTGTTGGACTTTGGCCAGCTGTCAGGAAATGTTAACACTAGATTGAAGAGTGGATGAATTATGTTTAAATTCAATTTTATTTTTCACGGATTGAATTAATTAAATACTTGATTGAATAAATTGCACAAAATCTAAAAAATGTCATACATACAGTTTATCAGAAGAGGAGGCTGGTGGGAAATACGGGATTCAATTGAGAATGTTCAATGATTTAGAGATAGATAAGCAATCAAAAATATTTTTTCTCAAAGATCAGTAGGATGCGGACATCCCATGGCATGAGAGACGTCAGAAATGAATGATGAGTTGGACATCAGTGGTACATATTAACTTCTCCATTGCACTCTTATTGGCTCACAAGTTAACAGTAATGTGACACAATAACTTCAGGCATTTAAAAGTAGTTTAATAGGCCGACCTGCTGATGCCGTCGTCACATCATATCCATCAGATGGTATTTAGGAGCAACTGTTGAAATTGTTCATTTCAGCATAAGAGTTGTAAATACAAAGTTGGAGATATCAGGAAACTCCTAAAGCTGTAATATCTCCAACTTGGTGAAGAGAACTACACCACGACCACCATCTTGGAATAAAGCCGAAACACTTCCACGTTGAAATAACGTGTGGTATTTCCCATTCTGCCCACATTGCGTGAATGCAGCATAAACATTGGCATGCTGGCATCGTCATTGTGAGCATGCTGATGTTAGCATTTTGCTGATGTACCTAATTGCAGCCTTGTATGGCTGCTATGGTGGCTTTAGGCTCTCAATGTAGTCGAAAGAAAATGCATTGTTATGGAAGGCAATGCTGGGTATTGTCTTACTTGGCTTGTTAATAATTTACTTGTTAATTTCACTTCAACAAACGGTGTCAGCGAGTTGACAAAGAAGCCGAAGACAAACAGTGTTTATCTGTATTCCTGAGTTTCTCTGCCACAAGAATATCGTTTTCATTGCAAGCCAAAATGAGACCATATTGTCATCGCTAAAAACTATTATGCTGACATGTTATCAGCACGGCAATTAACTCGCTGACTCTAAGACGCTGTTGAGCTCCAGCATAACGTCTGAGATCTCTTTCGTCCGTCCTCTTCATGGCGAGCAAATGTCTCGCAGATATACAGAAAGCTGAAAAGGCTTCTCAGGTTTCCCTCTCTTTCTCTTTATCCATGACAGCCAAAGAGAGCCTGTTGTGGTACAAATAAGAACACTCTGTTCGCTTAAATCACTGAGTGGCAAGCTAAGTTCAAAGCCCTCCTCGGTGGCCCAATAAAGAGGAAGTGGCTTGTGTCTAGAAGGATCAAAGGGGAGACGCACAGAGAAAGGTCAGGTTTCAGACACTCCAACACTGAGAAGCTCGGTGCTGCACAAGCCCCCCAACAGGGTACCCTTTCTAGTACTGACACAATGGCTGCTGCGAGGTTCATGCAAGGTTATTTTACATGGTGGGCCGTAATTCATTGCTGTACAAAAAGAAAGAAAAAGTCCAGCAGAGTTATGGCTCCAAACTGCCTCTACGTCCGACCTATTTAAGACCCTTATGGATTCATCTTGTGTGACCTTGTAGATACTGGACACCCGGGCTGCTAAGTCACCCTGCTGCTCACAGTCATACATCATTTTAATTAAGAGGTATAAGAGGAAATGTGTTTTTTAAAGTTACGTCTGGAAAGTCCTGTGATGAAGAATGATCAGTTACTGGAACACAGCTTGTTACAGTGACCACACAATATTTACTACTGAGACTCCCGACGCAAAATGTTCTGAGGGAGCTGTTCCATATCAAATAATTCAATACATGAATACTGCGGCTTTACTTGCTTCTAGTTGCTCACTAGGCAGAAATAAATGTTGTATCTGCAAAATCAGTCGGTTTCCTGCTTTGGTGATTTAATGTAATGCTATACAACTGTATAAAGTTATTCCTGCTCCTCCCCTTTGCCTTATTAAGCTTTCACTGACTTGTGAAACGCTTGCTGAATCTATAAAACATCTTGTTGACTTCTGCCAATAATCAGTTATAGAGCTGCAGCACCAGGCTCATCACCGGGAGAGGCACGCAAACTAAGGACACCATTGAAGTAGAGCTTTAAGAAGGTGGCCAGTATCGAATAAAAACAGAATTCATTATGAAATAAGCAATCACATGAATACATTGTGTAAAATATATAAATGAACTAAAAGGTATATATAACACAATGCACTTTGTAGTGTACAATGGTGTGGAATTATTTGCTTACATGAGGTAGTTGGATTCGTGTTTATATTATTATCATAGTGATGATAGTCAAACAGTGTGTATACATTATCAGAATACAGAATATATTATTATATAAAGCCAATTTCTAAGAGACTTGGTTGAAAATGTCATGAACTTTGACCTCCTCTATCTGCGGTACAGTGGTCCTTTCATAACATAATATCAAATTGTTGGACACAGGAAACAACATCCTGATTATTCAGCTCATCTAAGAGCAGAGCGCTAAAGGAAAGGTCAGGAGGTCACCAGAGTTCCACAGTCTGACTGAAAACATTGTTTTCACTGTGACCGATTGAAGACCACAGAAGAATATATTAATACACTGCTTCTTGCTTAATTTTAGGCGACCAAAGTGTTAAAATTAAACTTCATGTTAAAGTGTGTTTTCATGCTTTCCGCTGTTTAATTCATCCAAAGGCTAAAGTGCGAAAAACAATATTCTGCTGTTTTACTGGTGGGTTTTGTGTCGTTCCACTTCTTGGCTGGGTCCAGTGGAGAACCCAGGAAGTTACTGTTATGTATTTAATATTTAATATTAACCCTTCAGGGCTTCATGTTCAGAGGGACTAATGGGCTGCTCACAGTCGCCTGAGGACAGAGACACTTCTTGGACAGAGATCTAATATCCCCAACTGTTTTAAAGAGTTCATTAATCATCAAAAACGATATTTGTTCATTTAAAAAATAATATTGTTGGAAGGAATTTCAGGCAGTCTATTTCATTTCCTGGCTTGTTTTCTGATCTTTGACTTTTTTGTGAAATATTTCATCATTTTACTTTTTTGGTTGTTTAATGAAGTTATGTGAAAAGTTAAGCAGAGAAATGTCTCTTTGGTGGAACTGCTGACAACTGATAGACATCTGAATCATGACTGATGTTTTGTAAGAGGTCTCAAGTCAAAAAGGTTGTACTATACAATATGTTTAATGTGTGAAATCTTAATCTGCAAAGTAACTAAAGCTGTCAGACAAACGTAGTGGAGTAAAAATCTTTAAAGACAAAGACTGGATTGCTTCCTATTTGTTTGTGTGTTGCTCTTAACTTGAATGCATTATACCGAACAGCAGAAGGTGTGAAGACTGTCTGCTGTCCTGACATCAATGAGGAGGTCGTTCCACCATTTTGGAGCCAGGATAACAAACAGGCGGTTTTGTTTAAGGGGAATCTGGGTCGCACTCGCAGTGAGGGAGCAGCGAGCCGATTGGCCGATGCAGAGCGAAGTGAACGCGCTGGGGTGTCTGGTTCGACCATGGCCTGGATGTAGGAAGGGGCCGTAGGAATGAAGCCATTGGTTATTATAATATTGAGGCTGTTTGATTTTCCCTCGATTATTCTTTATGAAATACCATCTGTTACTTTAGTTTGAAGTGAGTACAATTTTTAAAGAGGTGGTACTTAATTCAAGTTTTAATATTGCCTTTGGAAACCAAATCTCTTCAAAAGCATCAAGTAAAAAAGAATAACAGAGCTCCTTTATGGCTCGCCTACAGGTAACATCCACTGCTTCCTCCACAGCTGAGTCTTTGCTCAGTTACAGAAGTCCTGAGCTTGCTGCTATCACGGGGAATCATATCTCTACCAAAGGAAATGTGGATTTTTATTTATTTATTTTTAGAGCTGTTGCACTTGGCAGCAGCGTGTGGATGTATCACTAGAAATCCTCGTCTACATTTTAAAACATCATTTAAACGGCACAGCTATTTTACAAATCCATTTAAAATCCAACTGAAAGCAGCCCTTAGCACTAAGCACACGTGAACACTGAGAGTCAAGAGAACCAGTGCCACAATGTCGATTCATGTTGAAAAGGAATAAGATAATATTTCACTATGGTTCACAGCCAAAACAGAGTCAGCCAGTATCTTTTTGTTCAACTTTGAAGCCTCTGAAGAGGGTAACATTCTCCAAAATAGCAAAATCCGAGTCAGTGTTTTCATGCCGTGTGTGCTTCATTCTGTTTGTAGTTTTTGAAATGTTATGTAAAAATGAAGGAGGGGGATAACATATGTAGGCCACAGCTTGTGCATTATATTGGAGCTGAAAGCAAATGCTTTTGTTAGTGTGAATGTGTGAGAGAGAAGTAGAAATGCAAGGGAAACCAGTGTATATTTGCTTAATTGCATAATTTGCATTGAAAGAACGTCTGTAGGTTTATGTGCTGGCGTATTCGTGTGTGTGTGCCAGAGAGGCTTTGGCCTCGCTGTACAGTTACTGCCACAGTCACTGACACAACACCATGTAGGAGGCACCATGCCAGTGCTTTCCCACCAGGGCTTTAATTGACTGTCTACATTGAGTCCATTGCTTTTAAAGATCAGCGCTGCAGCCAGGAAATGGAGAGGAGACACGAAGAGACATGGCGCAGGGGGAGGGGGACAGGTGATTTTGGGGAAGAAATGTTCACTTTTCACAGTGTTTCTAACATAAGTTGCCGAATAAAACAATCACACACAGATTTAGAGGTTTACAAGGACAGCAATTAACTATTTTACTACACCAAGTGTGGTTCACAGTCTGGTTTACAAGAGCTCCAGTCTAATGCACATTACTGCAGCAAGGTTAAGCAGGGATAACCAAGTCTCTATAAAGAAGCTTGTTGAAATCAATAGACCAGCTGACAGACGATCACAATTAGCTCAAAAATAGAGGCAACATTTTTGGCTTGAATATAGAGTTGCTCATGCTTATTTGTTCCCTGATGACCACATGACAGTGCCGGCTTTAGGTTTAGCATACACAGCAGTTGGCGTTGAGGTGACTGCACAGAGGCCTTCAGATCCTCCCTGCCAGAGTACACAGCTCTCAGTGCCGCTGTCTGTGGTGCTGAAAGTCTCCTGCTCCACTGCACTGTCCACCGGGCTGTTAGTCACCGGCGCTGTCCATGGTACCAACTCTCAATTGTGCCGTCTATAGAGCTGTCTGAAACTGAGGCACAGATGATGGAGCTTTGCATGGTTTTGAAGCAGTGGAGGAAAAAGTGTTCAGATTTTTAACTGAAGTACCATTAGCTTTAGTACAATGTAAAAATACTCCATTACAAGTAAATAAATCTAACTTAAAGGGGACATGATATGGTTGCTTGTGCAAATACACTACCACTCTGTGACATAAGAAGCCCAGGCTATATTGTGGCTGACTAGATCAGATTTTTCAAATTCAACAAGTCATTCAGGCTTTTCCTTTAAGAGACTCAGACACAGTGAGCATACAGGTATATTCAGACAAACCGTATGAGAAAAATAAGTGAGTCAACATGTTCTAGTTGAAACCCAAAATACAAGTATGTCCCCTTTAAACTTGCCGTAACTTTTTCTTTCTTTCTTTTAGCCACTTTGGGGCTGCATAAAAAAGTTGTAATCACCTTTAATGTTAATATGACAAACTTGTTATTCGAACATCCTTCAACATTGTGCATTCTTTGGAGTCACATTTCTGGCCACCTGGTAAATTCAATATTCACTTTCTTTTTGCTCTGTTTTTGGCCTCCACCAACTCCAGAGGGGAATATCTGACTCGTTAAATGCTTGACTTTGTTCAGCAGCCAGTCTCTGCCTGTATGCCTGCTGTTTGCTGTTTGCTGCTGAACATGGAGCTTTTAGAGCTTTTCCACTGAAAACAGCTGTAACTCGCTTTTAAAGCTCTGCCGAGGGAGCTGCAGATTCAGGTGATAATTCTCACTGGGTTCATCACTCTTTCACATTGTTTCCATATCGTTATTTTATACGTGTTTTATTCTGAAAATAGCGATTACAGCCACTTTAAGTAGAAATACAGAAATATCACAAGTAATCAATGTATGAAAAAGTAATCCATATGTAGAAATATTTCCACTGTGAGTGTCATATGATTATGTTATATAATAGCTGTACCTATAATTCAAATGCTGTTTGGTTTGTTTAATCTATGACGCATCATATTTTATTTTATTTTTCTTAATCTACAAATACATTAAACAAAGATATCAGATAAATGTAGAGAGATTAATATTTCCATCTGAAATGTCTCTAGTAAATAAAAAAATAAAAAAAACCACCTCGATCCATTTTATTCACTTTTTCCAGAGTAGTTTTAATATTCCAGCAATAAGAAAAGCAATTGCTCTTATTATGAAACTCTGGTTTTACTAATAAAATACGTGACCAGCACGACTAGAGTCCATTTAAAATCAAAGTTCGTGCTCTTCATGGTGGTTTTAAATATTCAGTGACACGCATACAGAATGTTAGTGTTCTATATTTCTTGCAGAATAAAGACAATAACTATTCACAATGAATATATGCATGTGTGAAGTACGTGTCTCCTAATGAAGGGATAGGCTTTATATGTAGTGGGCAAATATCACTCAGACAATATAGATTCAAAAATCAAACACACATCCGAATATATAAAATAAATAACATTAAGTCGTGATTCACGCTGCTTTTATGATGCAAGACGATTTCTTCCGTGCACAGCATCGAGTTTGTATCACTCCACACCGAGACCTCAAGTGGATAAATCGTTGACGTAATATCGAGTATCTGAATGTTTCACTTTGGGAAAAAACAATCTTGGAGTCGCACAGTGCGCACTTTTCCTCCCGCTCCTTTCTGCCACACTCTCTTTCTCTACCCATCCATTCTCCATCCTCCTGCAAGCATGCTGTGATCCTCATCTACTTCTCACCCAATCGAGAGCTTAAAGGACTTTCCCCCCCGTTTCCCCCCCGACCCTCCTTCATTCATCAAGACGCTCACTCAGCGGATTGTATAGGACCGCGTTTATTTTTCAACCCGGTTTTTGGGCTGTGCTGTCGGAGCTGGGGAGGCTGGAGAGCATCGAGGAAACCGACCACAGGTGAAAGGAGGTTTTACGACGCTGCGGTATAGATGATTGAACACTTCGAGCATTAACTCAACGCAGTCATCAGCCGCCAGCGCGCCGCGCTTCTTTTTACTGAAATAAAGGACGGAAATTAAGGTTAACTTTGGGACAACTAAAGGGACGTTTACCAACTTGTGTTTCTGGACGAATAGAAAAAACACTGCGTTTCTTTCCGATTCCTAAGGAAGATGTGACCTTTTCTTTTGCGCACCGCCAATCCGACTACCTTAGGAGCAAATCACTGCTTTTCTATCAATTGCTCCGTCCTGACATGTCTTTTTGTGGGATTACACGCGGAGATATGAGCATTGTGAGAGGCCGAGCTGGATTGTGAGATTACCACCTTTTGCTTTTTATTCGTCTCTTCGAAGAGGAAGTGCTCCGTTTGTTCAATGGCTTCAGTGTCAAGGGTGGCAAGGCGCAAAGATGCCGGTCGCTGGCCGAGAATGTCGTCAACTTTCTGGGCTATGGTGCTTCTGACAGCGCTGCTGGTTCTCTACTGCGGTAAGTCCCGGCGCTCCATTTTTGACCACACATATCGGCATTTGGGCAAACTGATCTGGTGCACAGCGGGGAGCGTATCGTGAGGGGGGGCTTTGACAACAACATTATGAGACGGGTATTAGCAGTCGTATTGATCTCACTAGTGTCATTGTGTTTTTTTTCTTTTTTCTTAACAATTATTGAAAAACACGCACTCGAAGGTGCGCTCACACACTACTTCTCTCTCTCTCTCTCTCTCTCTCTCTCTCTCTCTCTCTCGAGAACACACACACACACACACACACACACACACACACACACACACACACACACACACACACAGCTCGCTCCTGAGGGCTGTGTTACTGTCAGACTCACTTACTGAGGTGAGACAGTCATGCATATGTCATATGGTCTCTGGACTAAACACTGGTTGCAGGAGATGAAGAATTCACATGAGACATGCAGTATAAAAACAGACTTCTTCTTTAAAACTCTGAATAATCCCCTTTTAGTGGGACAAACAGTACATCTTACTCCAGGCACTAATTCAACCACTGCCTGGGGATAACCAATATATTATCTCACACACACACACACACACACACACACACACACACACACACACACACACACACACACACACACACACACAATCCCACTCTCTCTCTGAGGCTACTTCTCTGGATGTCTTTTCCTTTCTTGTTCCCTGGCACCCTCACACCTTCTCTCCCTCTCGCTTCCCTTCTCTGACTCACATTTGAGGAGACATCCAGCTGGCACACTGTGCTCCAGTCTGCTAGGTGTGAAAAAAAACGGAGGCTATGTGCAATAGCCATGAAAAGCCCATTTCAAAAAAGAAACCCTGAGCTTTATCATTAGCCGCCGAGCTAATGATTAATATAATCGTCTTGTCTTGGAGCACATTAGCTATGCTGGTGTTGTAGAAATTACCAGATTAATTACGTGAGTTTTCCTTACAGCCTCTTCAATAACCGCAGCTCTTTCCGTATTTGTTCTTCCATAATGGACCGAAGATTGAGTTTGCTTTGTAATCATACACGCACCAGGTTAATCAATGTGGGAGGGGGGGGGTTTGGTTTATAAGAGTGAAAGCTTCTGGATAGGGGGTCTTTTTTTCTTCTCTTATAGTGCCTTCGGCCATGTTGATTGATCTTCTGCTTGTGTCCAATCAATGGAGCTTGGATGTTTGTTTCAGTCAGCAGTCTTTGAGTCCTCCCCAAGGACCTAAACCTCCTGCCCGGCAACACCTCACCCCTTCTGGGAGTTAATAATCTGAGAAATAGTGATTCTTTGATTTCTTGTTTTTGCTCTTTTACAAAGTCTTCACCCCATACTGCTCGGAATTGTTTGATGCCTTTAGTTGAAATGCTATTTGTGCAACGCCGAGGCTGGAATCACTCTGTTCTGTACGGTATTACATCCGTCCGGTCCAATAACGTTTCTTTTTTTGTTATTAACGACATCTGTGTATTATGCTAAAGCCAGAGAGCCGTCTCGGTTCCTCATCTTGGCTCCTCTTATCATTTCTTCCCTTTTCAGATTTTTCTTTTGTCTTTTGGTCTGTGTGGCAGATAAATCCAATCCTCTGAACTCTCAGCTCAGACGATTTCACTGCGTTATCGTGTAGCTTTGTCTTTCTTTTCATCCATTTCTATTTTATTTGACCTTCCTTTCTTTATATTTATCACACCCTCTCCTCCACTTTGTTCTTGTGTCCTTCAATGTCCCAGCAGGCCAGTTCCCCTGTGATATGTTACACATTCCCTATTACACTCAAATGCCAGTGTTTTTAATTCCAGTAGTCTATCTTTATCTCCTTCCCATGCTCAGGTTTCCTCATATTTTCAATTGTTCTTCCTCTTTGCCTCTCTTTTCTCTCACGTCCTATCATGTTTGAGTTTCTCTTCTGGTGCAGAGCTGAGTACTGGACGTTACTGTATGTAAATCTGACGGAGGTCTCTGCTCTCTCAGCTGTTTTTTTTTGTCGCCTCTCCCGTCTTCTGTTCCTCTGCTGACCTCTTCTCTTCTCGTTTAGACTTGCTTATACATATATTTTGACAATTTGATGACTTTTTTTGGACTTAACAATTTAATTTAGTTTCAAATTGTAATCTTTGTCTCATATTAGAAATTCTCCCAGACAGTTAAATATTCATGTTTACATGTCTCTATATTTTAGGGCTGCAACCAACTACACTATTTTTGTCATTATTGATTTATTATAAATTATATTCTTGATAAATCATTTGGGTTGTAAAGCATTAGAAAACTGCCAGTGAAAGATCTTCTCGAGCTCTTCGAATGTCTTGGTTTTGACAGTTTAAACCCTCAAGATGTTCGATACTATAATTGACAAGGACAAGCAAAGGCAGCCAATTCTCCCTTTTTAGAAGCCAGAGCTGTCAAATGTGTCATTTTTGTTTGAAAAAACAGTTGCTGATTAATTTCCTGTCAAAAGCCGTATTGATTTATCAAAGCAGTTCTAGTTTTCCAATTTTACTGTGTTTCTTTATACAATATCACTATAATTACAGCTGTTTGTGTTTTCATAAATACATGTTTTCTTCAGTTCTATAGTTATATGGAGGAAACCTATATATATATTCTAATCTGACTGATTGAGTTGGCTATAAACATGCACATAAACAGTATTTATGCATACGTCTGGGTTGGTGAATAGTGCAGAATATGTATGCAAATGTGAACAACTTAAATAGATTCTGACCTTTCAGTGGATTGTAATCTTCACTTTTCACTCGTCTTGATGACTTCTGTTCCTGAAGTGTTGTAGACCGTGCACAAGAGAAAATACTGTACATATTTTAGACGTTTACATGCACGGTGTGTACTGTATAGCTGTTGTTTGTATCCAAGGGCAATTTTGCTTTGCAGTGCTGCTGTGTTGTGCAGCCAGGGGGGGGGGGGGGCTCTGTGATTATGGCTATGACTCATATGGTGCCTGTCACCTAGAATCAACATCCAACTTCACACGATCTGCCGTCCTCACTCAGGCCCTTCTCAGAGGGAGAGATTTAAGAGGCGAGAGAGAGATGTGGTGGAGGGAGGGAGGGAGGGAGGGAGGGTTATAAGTAGTGGCATTGAACGAAGTGAGAGCAGGAGATGGCTTGATATCCTCGCTAATACCTTGATAAGAAAAGGGAGATTTGTGGGGAGAAGAAAGGAGGGGGAGGAGGAAAGAGGGAGGAGCTGTAGTGACTAATGAAAAGGAGATTTTCGAGGAGGGAAGAGAGAGAAAGGAAATTAGTAAAGGAAAGAGAAGCCCTGGTGTGGGTGAAGAAGAAGGTGGAGGGGTAGCAAGAGGAAAAAAAGTGTGAAAAGAAAGTGAGAAGAATCGTGAAGGAGGAGACAAACATACAGAGAGAGAGAGATAAAAGCTCAACAATTAAAATGCTCATTACGTGTCGGAAACTGTAATCACACGAGAATGCCTCAGGACCCTCTGATTACATTACAAAAGAAGAAATAAAAGCATTGTGTTCTGTGCACTAGCTCCCTCCTCTGGAAGCTCTCAGCCATGCATTGGTTTGCCGACGGTGCTATTATGTATTCATGAGGCTGTAGCCCGTCATGTGAGCTCTGGGGAAGGCGACGATAGAGCCACAAGGCTAGCTAATCAGTATGCTAATCTTAGCTTGGGATAGCTAAGGAATGTGGCCGCGGCTGTGGTCCTGGTCTGAACTGCAGACACAGAGAAAGAGGAGAGAGAGTCAGAAGCAGTCAGGGAAAAGGGGAGAAAGAGGGGATGGAGAAAAAGAAAGTAGGTGAGGTTGTGTACGTCTCCTTTCTTAAAGCATTCTTAAGTGTAGAATTTAATCTAATCCAGTGTGTACTTATACACACACCTAGATGCACACACAGATATAAGCACTCAAGGGCAAACACATACATTAGAGATACTAATGAACACCAAAGCAGGTTACACTGACGCACACACATGAGCACAACTGCATCAAAGCAGTTATTCAGGGTCAGGATGCACGTGCACATACATGAACATCATCCGGATTTTAAGGATGCAGAAAGGTCGGCGACACACACATGCATGAGCACACATTCCGCTGCTGTAAGAGAGCAAAGCTCCCTGCTGCTGCTTAAAGCCGTCCCCGCTCTGTTTCTCAGCGTGGTCTCCTGTGTTCCTTCTGCCTGTTTGTTTATGACTAGCTGTTGTTCTGCGGCTCAATCGATGGATTGGTGACTGTTGACTGAACTGCAGCTCAGGGGCGTCCATGGAGAAAAGATGGTGTGACATGCCATGGCATCTCACCTCCACGGCCAAAGCGATCAAAACGCATAATCACACATACAGTAAGGCTAGACTCGTAAACGCTCACGTGCACACACAGAAACACAACCGGAGACGTCTGATTCACCGGCCGAGACAAGAGGACTCGGCTGACATCGAAGAACACGAGAACTTGTAGGCGAACGCGCAGACATATTTGAATATCTTGTCTTACTTTCAGCATAGCCTCGAGCCTCTTCCTCTGCAGGAAGGGAGACGGAGACGGGAGCCGCTGTAAGAAGGCAGCAGCAATGGCTGCCGATGGCCTGGGGACGTACATTCAACTTGTTGAGTTTTCCATTGAAAAAGAGAAAAGCCACATTATGGACCATCGGAAATGGGGCCAGAGACCGCATACATATTTTAAAAGCTTTTTAGACCATGATAAGTGTCATAGTATGACAGCCCATAGGGTGGGGAGGCGGGGGGGTGGGCTTATCGTTATCGCGTAATGAGCGTGTCACAGATGGAAAGCGCCAAGTTGGGTAAGGCACGGAAGGAATATCAAGAAATTGGCGGCTCACGTTATGAAATATTAAGAAGCAATGGGATCTTTTTCAGTGCGACCAGAGACCCATCGACATTACATTAGAGATGCAGTGTGGCGACAGGCAGTGTGTTTCTCTGTGCAGGCTGCACTCATGTGTCAACCCGTGGCTGCGTTTCATTGTCTGGAAATGAGTGAACAGCACAATTCAGAGTTAAGCGAATGCTTGTTGATGGGGATCTTCAGGCATATGGTTGCTGCTCTCGGCCCCTTCTGTGAGGCAGTGGGCATCCATCATTCCGTAAGTTTTAAAATGTGTTGATGTTTGCACACTTTGGACTGTGGAAAGGCAATTACATCAAACCAGGGACCCCTTTTCTTTCTTTTACAGTGACATAGTGCTAAAGTTGACAAGTAGATTGCTTCATTTCCCATGTTTTACAGGGAACATCTGTTATAAAGAGTTTGCTGTATAACCTTGAATTCCAGAAAACTTCACACTGCAACATGACTCTATAGATCTGCCTGTGAGTCTGTGGGTCCACACTGAGACATCTTAACAACGATGCATGGGTCGACATACAAGTTTCTACAGACATTAATCTTGCTCAAAGGTTGTTTCTTACTCACTTTTGGTTATCCCCTCACTGTTCTCTAGCGCCACCAGCAGGTCGGCACGTTTCTAGCAACATTTCTCAACAGTGTTTGAATGGATTTAGTGATCCCTTGACTTTTCATCAAGCTCCATCATCACATCAAAATATGAATATATGTGTCCGATACTTTGGTCTATGATCAAATAGCTGAAAAAATTATGACAGTAGTTTGATGTTACTGATCAGTTTTGCTGAATCCATTCGTTCAGTTCAAAGATTCAAATGCACTTCAATAAGTACATCAGTAAGTGAACGTGTGAAGTGTGTTACGGCTGAGCTAACAATGGTGTGCTTGGTCACTAATGCAGTTCTGCAGGAATGAGTCCTTAAACCCAGAAATGAGTCAGCATTTTTGCACTTCCTGTCCCCTCTTCTCCAGGTAAATGGGTTTATTGAATGGGTTTTTTGTTAGATGCCTGAAGTAATGTCTCTCTGTGGTTAACACAAGCTTAGGATATTTCAACGATCTGTTCTATGATATTAAAATATATCAGCAAAGCCTTTACTTGGCTTGTTTGTCAGGGACATTACACATCATCATTCTAAACAAATCATGTATCAGAAACATTTGTTTTCCAAAGAGCCTCTTTTTCTGCAATAATCCAAAATCCAATGGAAAAATCCAATTGGCTTTTTGTGAAGGGAACCAGGGTGACGATAACTTCCAGACTAACCTACAAAAATGTGTCATCCCTGCAGCAGTTAATGAGGGGAGCTCGACTGCTAACAGCTACTGATTTGTCAGTGACAACGGTATGCTAACATCAGCTTATTTAGCTCAACGCACTGCTGTGCCCAAGAGCAGCTGGAATGGCTGCAGACACTTAAGGTGCTTTTACACCTGTAGTTTGGTTCATTTAGTCCGTACCAAGATAAATTGTTGCATTTTATTTCTGGTCCGGTTACTGTTCACACTGACAAACCGATAGGAGTCAAAATGAAGTTATTCAGACTGACAGGTAACTCGTTGACTGGTCCTCCTGCTTCCATTGGGACCCTTGTGAGGAAATCAGAAGTTTATGCAACACATTTCATTCACAACATAGAAGTCAAACAGAATTATTTCTGAGATGACATCTGCAGAGAACAGTGCATTTTTCTCTGCAGCCTCTCACTGAATTGATGAATGCTGGCCTTTTTAGTTGACAAGCCTAATACACACAACATACTGTGTGTGTGTGAGAGTGAGAGTGAGAGCCTGCCTCTTGTTAAAGCTATTGATTGTAGATAACACAAGGAAAACCTGCTTAATAAAATAACGATATATTGCAATTTGTTGTGGCAGAGAGCATGTCTGGTGTGTGCACACGTGTACAGGCCATTCCATACACAAACAGGAGGCAAGTATAGCAAGCACTTTGCTGTAGCCACAGTAAATCCTACAAGTCAGCATCATGGCTGTGCTTTGCAGTTTTGTTGTCATAGCTTCATCTGTAGTGAAACAGCACACAGCCTGTTCCTCCCCAGCTGCTCCACTGTCTCAGAACAGTTAACAGCTACAACAGTTGGTGCACTTGTTTACGCTGGGATGCAGTAAAAGTTGCATTAAAGCCGCTTCTCTGTCTGACTGAGTCTATGTGTCTCATCGCTTCAACCTGTCCTCCAATGTTTTTGTTTCTCTCTCTGTTCCTGGATTGTCAGTCTTCTCTACGTTGGTTAAAAAAAGCTAAACATGGATGACATAATAGCACGCTGATATGCTTTGACATTTACTTGATGTGAGAGTTTGGAGTTTGCAGCTAGGCAAAGTATCGCCGGAGCCGCCTCCATGGCTAATTGCACCTTAAATGCTCCGTGTCCCATCGTGAATTAATTTGGTGTCAATGTGACTTTAATTAGCATTAAAACAGCATGTATAATATTTACATATCATCTTGTTAGTGGTGTCTGACTGCGGGCCTCAACAGGTCACACTCAAAGAAAGATATTGTTTGTGTGTAACTGCTGAGAAGTTCTTTATTCAAATGAAAGCACAGATTGTAGGATTGGGGAGCCTCTCTCAGAGCCTTTGACACAGAGAAAGTGATTAATGGTACGTCCTTGAGAACAGTCCTGTAAATTATGTGGACGGCTTAATTCGGTTGGAATCCGGACAGAGTCTCGCGGTGTGCTCCTGCCTCAAGAGGATTCATGGATGTGCACTTGTTCATGTTTTGCCTAGGGCCAGTAAGTCCATTCAGAGAGCGAAGCTAAAGCTACTCCCCCTTTATTACTGCAAAAAGCAATTGCTTGGAAGAAAATGCCAGAATGGTGCTTTGAATTCCTGGAGGGGCCCATCACTAAGACGCGGCCCAAGGAGCTGAGACAGCTAGCATCTGGAGCAAAGACATGGCGGTAAAGTAGAGAGAGAAAAGGGGGAGGAGGGAGACGGAGAGAGGGAAAGAGGAAGTTGGATGGAAGAGGAGCAATGAGAATGGGTGAGTAGGAGAAGGAGGAGAGACAGACAGGGAGCACGAGGGAGGCAGAGAGATGGTGAGTGCTAGACGGAGCAAGGGGTTGACGAGGGAACAGTGGAAAAAGCTTGGGAGAGGAAAAAAAAAAAGGGCAGCGCAGGCAATGAGACAAAAGACAGGCAGACGAGAACACTCAGACGGTCCACCAATTGACAACCGGTTGGGGAATAAAGTCAGCTAACACAATGAAGCAGTCGGCAGACAGACTCGCCGAGAGGCTCTGAGAAGCAGAAACAAATATTACATTAGAAGAGACAGAAGCCATTTGTCACCGTGGAAGGCCTGAGTGGTAGTTAATGCAGAATATAGGGAACAATGGCCTGGTTGATACATGTCGCCACAAGGAGGAAATTGTACTGAAGTCAACTCTGTTCAATCACTTGTCTGGTGTCCTTCAATGACTCCAGCACTTAACAAGATAACGCCGGCATAAAGTTTCGCCAGCCCAACTCTGGAGAACTTGTTATGAGGCCTTGAGCGCCTCCCCGCATTCCATCTCTCTCTCTCCTTTCCTGCCTTCTTTCATCCTCCCTTCTCTCCCTTCCTGCCAACTTGTCAGCCGCACCACCTTCACATCAAGGTCCGATGACATGCATGCTGACAGCCACCATTCAATGTTAATATTTACAGAAGATAAATCCGCTGGACATTTATGGCCCTAATGACGGCAACCTGCTCGCACCGGGTTGTCAGATGGTTGAGATTCTGCAACCGCTTCAAGGATTGTTAGAGACAGCCAGTCAGTCGGTCACCTGGTCAGGAAGTCAGCAAGCTCTTGGCTCTGCGTGCATTACCTTGCTCTCAATATGAAATTGGCTTTATTAAATAATAGCTGGAGCAGAATGTTCATAATAACCAAAGCATCTATTCTCTAGTCCTCTCTCCTCTTTCCTTTCCTTCTCTTTCTCCCCAAGTTAAGCTGCTGACACTGTCCGTGATTGATATGGAAATTATAATGCGCTTTCCCTCATTGATCTTGTACTATAGTTTGTTGCTGTTCCAACAAAACATTTTGGGATGCAGAAACGATGAACTGATTTGTGGCTGCTGTTGCAGGGAGCAAAAGAGATATATTGTTAGGATTTGATTTGAGACCCTGTACAGCCCAGAAGACGAGGAAGGTTTCCTGTTTTAATGGGAAAACCACCACTGTGCCTGCAAACAAGGCAGTAACCTCAATCTTTCTACAGGCACATACAGAGTCCCAGAAGCAACACATGTCACTAATCGGATGACTCAACTGTAGCACTGAATACATAAATAAATATTACAATGCCGTCAAATAATTTAAATGCACAGTTTGTATGTGTGACTATAAAACCTCAACATTCATCCCATATTGTGAGTCATAGCACTTTCTGATGTTTCACTACTCATCCATTACATTGATCTGACTATATTAACTGTTTACACATTAATTGCTCTATATTTTAAATATTAATCAATTACTTTTACCTGACAATTTGATTACCTAATTGATTAATTCCTCTTTTGATTAATATGTTGTATCATTTCACTTTATTTCATTTACATTCAGAACTCCTCCATCAAATATGGAACTGTTCATGAGAAATTGGCAGGGTAGTCTGTAATTAGCATAAATCTGGTTTGTCATCAAAGTTTAAGAACTTGCTGAAAGTTAGTTTTTTTTGCAACGAGGAGGAGAAATTAAGATTAAAAATCCCTGAACTGGATAAACCTGATCTCGCACTTTAACAGCAGAAAAGTGAACTGATACGACTGCTGCTGCTGCTGCTGCTGCCTGGAAAGAGACGAGGCATTCAGATGAAATAAGTAGCTCAGCGGAAATGTTACAATTTTAGCTTCTTTTAGAGTGTTAACATACACTCGCTACGAGATTTTATCTCCGTTTGATAGAGGGAGTGTGTTTACTTTCTAAATTTAAACTGCGTCGCTGTGAGTAAATGCAACAGACTGGTGGTAACTGCTGCTTTCTTTAAGTTGTGTATGAGGTACCTGCTGCTTCCAGGAAATAGTCACCACCTCAAACTCTGAATCCAACACTGACAAAAGCTCTCACCTTCTCGCGCCCACTATGGTTCAAGTATTAAAAAACTATTGAGATGGAAGCAAACATTGCTGCTGCCTAACTCAAGTACTGTGTGACCCAGTTTAGCTCGGGTTCAGCAGTCCAGGCAGCAGCGCTACAAGCCCGTACTGTTCTGGACCTGGCGGGACTCTGCTGGTGATACAAGTTTCTGTACATACTCACTGTCCTTGACACTTTCCCTACATTTCAAACTAGTGTCTGTCTGCCAGAGAATGACAGAGAATAAAGAAGATACAGCTTGTGGGATTTGGGGCTTGTCGGACTCTTTCATGTACCGGTATCCGACAGTAGCTCAGTGCTTGTTAGCCTGTTCCAAGCAGCCTGAGTTGGACGAGACTCACTGCTGTATATCTGCAGTGTGAGTTCCTGTTTGATTGTTTTGCATGTGTATTTAAATACTTTAATTGTATTTTTAAATGCTGCTGTCATGATGCAACATGCATGACATGTTGGCAGTGTATTAAACTAGGAGTTTAACTATAATTTGCAGCTGCTTGCTGCCCATTCAACTACATTTATATTTGAATAGTAATCCAAGTATGGCAAATTAAATTTATATATATTTTTTATATTATATTTTCATTCTAACATTTTTGGTACTTTTTAAAATAAACTCAATTGAGTTCTTATTAGATTTAAATGTTCTCATTTTTAACTACTTTTTCTAAGTAGTTAACCAACCTACATTTCTCCCCATTGTAGCTTTGATGTAGTTCAACTTCTTCCAGTGTGAAGTGATTGGTTGTTTGCAAAGTAATGCATTTAAAGTAGCTTCTCCAACACTGCATGTTGGCTTTTTCCAGCCACACAAGCAGCATGGCGAGGGATGGCGAGGGAGAGCAGCACATGTCAGTAGACTCTTGTTCTTGTTCTTTTACTGGAATATTTTTGTTAGGACAGTGAAGCACATTCAAGCGAATAAATGTTCGATATATTTAAAGGTCTGGTACATAGTGAGTCATCATAACACACACTTCTCGGCACAATAACTGCAAAGGGACACAGTAAGAACTGCTGCCTGAAATCGCCCAGCGAGCTTCCAGCTGATGCTCCTCTACCTGCTGAAACATGAATGGCAAACTGAAGGCTGCTCTCATGCTCTCTTTGTATCTCACTTTGTCTTTGTATACAGTACTTCCTCCCTCTCCAATCCCCCCAGCATCTCTTTAAATGGTGTGTGTACCAGAGATGTGCTCTTTAGTTTATTGGAAATAAGTAATTCAGCGTTGAAAAAAACGTTAAAAGTAATTAGTGGCTGACATGTTTTTTTTAAGCTTTTCCAGTATGCACATGTTGCATTACCAGCTGAAATATCAATGCTGAGGTATTTCAACAGATTCCATATCATGTCTCACACACTAATTACCAAACATATGTCTTGTAACTCTCAAATTATGAATAATTGCAATAAATAGAGTTTAACATAAACTAAATTGTGCATCATCGACACAGTGCTGTATTGAATTCTGTACATCATATTGGGGGGGGTGATTTCATTTTGATAAAAAATGATCTGTTATCGCAGGAAGATGCATGTGTCACCAGCTCCCCAATTAAATCAGAAGCTCTCGGTAGCGAGCGTTGGTTGATGAATCAATCCTACAAACTCACAAAAATGTAATTACTTCATTTGTCAACGTCTGGGGAGAGCACGTTGAGCTCCGTGTAGCCGAAGCTTACGACGGAGAAATGAATGGAGAGAACTCTTTGCCATTTTGCCCTCATCTTCATCCCCTGTAGGGTCGGTCTCGTACAACTTAATCACAGCTATAATCAATCCGTAAGAGCAGAAGTTATCATTTCATCAATTCCCTTTGGCCCGTGGAGGACATTAAAAACGGGATATGAGTAGATATTACCCCCATTCACACACATGCAAAATATTTCTGTATAATACTCTCCTGAAGAAGAGCATGCATTATTCAACAACATGCTAACATGAATTAAAGTAGGATCGCATAAATTCGCATTTTTATGTATATGTGACATCTGTTGTTACGGGTGCTGCTGCGGAGAGGTGGTGATCAGATGATGGGCGTTCTTTTTTTGTATTCTAATCCCATCTTGCATCGAGAGGACAGATGTTAGCGAGCTAATTAACAACTCCTTGGGCGATGTCGAAGTACGTTCTCGCATGCAGAGGCTGCAGAAGGGGAGGGAGATGTTTTGTTGGATCATACACAGTCAGCATCTCAAAACACAAGCACACACATATCTCTAGTGTGTGTGTGTGTGTGTGTGTGTGTGTGTGTGTGTGTGTGTGTGTGTGTGTGTGTGTGTGTAGTAACTTTAGATCTCTCCTTCCACTACAAACCACCACATTCTAATCCCCAGCTTTTGGAGTGACACATGAGCGCGAGTGAAACCAAAGTGAGAGACACAAAGCAGAGAGGATGTGGACTGACTCGTTTTCCATTTCCTGTTGACACTGTGTGTCATCACCAGCCGTCAGCTGAGGCTGTTTTATACGAGAGGAGACAGAAGCAACACAGTATTCCTTTCATACATCAGATTAAAGTAAATATTTAATATTTCAACGTGTTTGGATCAGAGCAGTAATGATTATGAATCTTGTTCATCATTTATATCTGTTCTCAATGGTTCTGTACATATTAAGTTCAGTTTGCTCGTCATGGCTGGTGCGACTTGGTCTGTGAAAATGGATGTAATGTGTATTTTGTGACTTTCAATGGAGCGTTCTACACTCAGATCCTGTAGACATAGAGCCAAGATGTTTTTAAATCTGCAATAACTGCTTCTCTGGACACTTAGGGGAAGCAACACATATCATCACCTTTTATTTACACATCCAGCAGTTACGGAGCAAAATGATCGGCCATTTGTAGTCGCCAACCAACTCCTGAGGGAAGTATCTGTCTCTTTAGCTGCTAAACGCTCCACTATGTTCACCAGCTAGTCGCTAACTGTGTATGTCTGGCTTTTAGTGCGAGGCACGTAGCATACAGTGGGGTTTTTATAGCTTTTCCACTGAAACGGGAGGTGCAGCAACGGCTCTGAGAGCAGTGAATCAAACCAGCGAAGGTTACACACAGCGAAACATTTAGCTGAAGCTTCCTGTAAAGCTCCTGAAGCTGAGGGTAAGTTCATCAACCCCATTCACAGTCATTGTATCCCTTTTTATTTAAAACATAATATGTGTTATAGTCACTTTAAAGACATGTGTATTGAGCAGGAAGGGGAAGTCTATAAGAATGCAATTGAGTTGCATTATGGGAAATGTAGGATCCAGCGTGTTTCAAGCTTGACCCATACTTCCAGACTCTGCTGCATCGATTTTCAACTATTTTATAGTCTCCTTTATTCTATCTTTGTGAACTGTCCAAATGTATCTAGAGATCTATGTATTGTTATTGGTTAAAAGTTGACAATACAACAGCAGAAATACATTTGACACAAGTGTTTATGCATTTTCACCGTTTAACCCACAAACCATGAAGCTAAACACAAAGTTTGTGTACGTCACACTAACCCACGTGTGTCATAAAACACATGCACAACCATAGTTTGCCTCTCAAAATGTTAAACGGTTCCCTCCTCTCTTTCTGTGCTGATGACTTGACTTGCGGTGCCCTCTGGTCCGCGGGGTTAACGCTCACATTTAAGCCTTTACTTCAGTCAGCTTTGAGCTTTGAACATCTGATCAGAGGGCTGAATGTCCACTCAACCTCACCGGGAACTGGGGCTGCCCTTGTCATGGCGGTGGCTAACGGGAACATTAAGCATTCACAAGTCAACACCCACACACACACACACACACACACACACACACACACACACACACACACACACACACACACAGACAAACATATTCGTTCATAAACAATCTACATTGCACCCTCTTGCTCTCTTACTCTCTCTTCTCATTTTCGCTCACACAGTCTGTCCTCCACACAGAGGTGAAAACACACATTGCTTATTCTTGAGAGGAAATTGTTTTTAAATTACATTCAGATCCTGTAGGTTACTCTTCACATGAACCTAACCCCACTTCTCACCCCAGCTACACTCCCAATCTTTGCATTCATAAGTACACATGAATACAAAAACACACACACACACACACACACACACACACACACACACACACACACACACACACACACACAAGATAGTGGAGAGAGTGTACCAAATAATGAATCCTCCTCCTACTATTGCAGGGAGATGAATGGCCAGGAGGATGCAAATAGAATTTCTCGATTTCATAATGCCGTTCTTTTGTTGTATTGTCATCCTCCGTAGCGGGGTCACCTGCTCACCCGCTGGAAACAAGCAAAAAGGGAGCATGTTAAGAGAGGAAAGAGGAGAGAAATAGGGCGAAGCATATTGTCAGAAATGTAGGGTTCAATCTTAACTGTGTAGATTTAGAAGCAACCGCTTTTGAAAAGCCGTGGTTTAACCTGCGGCATCGAGCTCGGATCGAGCGTGAACCGTGCCGCTCATTTGAATGTCTGGCTGGAGTCTGTGTGTGTGTGTGTGTGTGTGTGTGTGTGTGTGTGTGTGTGACAGCGGTTTTGTTAAGGTCTGCTGGTGGATCATGTGGATGCTTTGTATGACTGAAATGAATTATCAGAAGCGTACGAGGGAACACACCTTTTATACACACACACAGATGTCTTCTACTCCATCTTTTACTCGTTCTCACCGTCATATAGACACCGCTCCTCCACCTCCACCTACAGCCACACTAAGTTCTCCTCTCTTGGGAACCACCAGGGGAGATTAACGTGAAGTATTTCTCTCTTCCACGGTGGTTCACTTCTGTAGTGCTGCTAATCTAATGCACATATTATTCAGCGAGGCCCTGCATCTATTAATGGAGAGCACGGACAGATTTATCGCCCAGGTTTAACTGTATGGCAAAATAGCGCATTAAGCAGATGATATCACAGCGTATATGAAATGATTATGCAGGCTAGCAGGTAGGAGAAAAAAAAAGGCTGAAGGGACCTGCTTAATTAAATGCATGGTCCACTGTTATACATCACTGGTTTTCTTCTGCACAGGCCACTTAATGTAAACTGTGAGGAAGGGAGCTGTTTTCCTTTTTGCTTCTCTTTTAATAGTAAAGAGCTGATCTGCAGTGTTTTATCCTTCCTCCGCCTTCCTCCGCCTTCCTCCTTATTCTTCTTCTCAGCTATGTCATCTCCAGAAGCTGCTGTGCCCAAATTAAGCTGCAAAATTCATCCTGCTTTTCCAGAAAAAAGGTGCCAAATGGCTTCGTCTGTGGCTCATCTGTAATCTCCTCCTCACCACAAGAAAACATTGCGCCTGCAGTTCTTTAAGTCTCCAGAAATCTGCTGTTTGTCGTTGTTAAGTTCTCTAAAGAGCTAAAAGTGACACGTTATTGACTAAATAGGAGTAATACATGTTCGCTGTAACCTTAACACGAGGACACACACTCCGCCGCCCCCTGCTGCACTACACAACCTCCCTCCCATGGTCAGCATGACGCCCAACACGGTGTCAAACACAACAATGTACCACGCTACTCCGTAAAGCGCAGAAGCCTTTCCTAGCAGCTGTTTGGTAAGGACAGATTTGAGCGTGATGCAGCAGGAGCCTTTAAATAAGCCATATATTTCTTCCCTGTTCTTTTATCAGGGTAAGCACACAAACCCTGGGATAATTCAGGCAGAATTGAATGCTCACAGTGTTTTTCCGTCCTGCTCCTCTGAGCTCCCCCGAAGCTTCTTTATTGAATAGCCCAAGATGTTGTAAAGAGGAAAAGTGGGAAGGGACCACCAGGGCTGCCAAAGATGGAACGGTGGCTCCGGGGTGAAGCAGTCCAAGTATCAGCATCGTGCGTGTGTGTGAGTGTGTGTGAGTGTGTGTGTGTGTGTGTGTGTGTGTGTGTGTGTGTGTGTGTGTGTGTACTGTAATGGATGGTGATGGAGTGTATATATCATCATATAAGTGTGTTTCTCATATTATATGTACAGCACATAGGTATTGTGTGACAGTTCCTTTCTCCCTGTTCCTTTTCGATTATGAAATTTGGTGTCAGCCGACTCCATCTTTGTTTAATAAGATCAAAACACATTTTGTTTTGTAAATATGGATGAAGAATTGTGCAGTTTCCAGCTAACGTTTTAGTTAAATAGTACACACATATTATAAGACTCATTTTATATTATTACAATTGTGATTATCTGTTTATACAGTAGCTTAAATGTATGGGTGCCCACAGGAGGAGTTATAGTTTCTGCTGATATGTGCCTACATCTACATTACAGTGTGTCGTAGGGCGGTACCGAAGCTTAAATGAGCTATTTTAATAAAGCTTGGAATGTCTGCTGTCATACTTTACGACGTCATCACCCTTACATTTCCTTTAAAATAAATCCTCCAACAAAATCCTCAGTTTGAATAAAGTGGTTAATTGGATTAAACTTTCTTTAATGAATATAACTCAGTTTCTTCCACATTAATACACACATACAGAGAGAGAGAGAGAAGGAGGACTGTTGCATGCAAAGGTTTCTGTAAGTTATCATCCTAATAACCTTATCTGCTTGGTTAACTGACTGTGTGTCCGAACCTGTGATATTGTCCCAACCAGACCCGCGGGCGCATCAGTACTACGCAGCCACCATTGATTGGATTCTAATTCTACAAATAGCCTACTAATAATATTAATGTAACCTAATCTTTATTTACAACTGTGCATAAATACATTTAAACAGAATGCATGAAAGCGCAAAACTATTTGGCACAACCCTAATGTGTTAGAAACCACTTATTAAATGTTTATATAGTTCTTATAAAGGCTTAATAAGGGTACATTAAGCAAAGTGTTAGCATTATTTGTTTCATTACTTCACTATGCAACATTGATGTTAGAATCCATTTCAAAGCAGTTGGTGGGTTCCACAGTAGGGTTGAGGAGAATACACCTAAATAATGTAATTGCAAAGTGCTTTAGAACGCTGTAATAATACTAAAATGTGAGCCAAAACCTTTTTAATGGTTGCATCACTTCAAAATAGGAAGAACAAAAAAAAGAAAGGGAGCCTGATCTAAAGCAGACACCCCAGCTGTGAAAAGCCTTTTGAGCCAGCGGGAGACCTTGTGTTTGCTGCCTGCGCTTGTGCCAGGCAGCCTCTTGTGAGTCCTTAGCTGTTCTTTAACTGCTCTCTCACACACACACACACACACACGCACACGCACACGCACACACACACGTATATCAAGTTCCCTTGAATGACAATGGTCAGATGGGCTGATAGACCTTCTTGTGTGAACTTGCACTTATTCTGCAGAAGAAATAAAAGCGTTTCCAAGAAAGACATTCAACTTCTTTCAAGGTACAACTCCCCCGGCAGTATACGTACACTCCTTGTTCCCTTCAAGAAACACACACATGAAAATATAACATACAGTCGCATGCACTACATTTCATTGCGTGAGTTGTGTAAAGGTGGAATATACTGTATAAGGTTATTTCCAAGGCACAGTAAGTTACTGCACTCTTAGACAACAGGCTGCTAATATACTTTGCCTCAACTGAGTGGGAGTGAGTGTTGAAAAAAGGGTTACGGAGTAAAGCGAATTCTTGAATAGCACCCAAGATAGTGTGTTGCCATGGGAATAAACAGCCAGACTTTGTAAAATAAAAGCTCTAGTTTTATAGGGCTTGGTAGATGTGAAAGGGATTAATAAGATCACAAGTTAACCTTGTTTTGTTGTGTTTGTCAGTTACTTTTTACCTATTTGCATTGCTTTTACTTTTCTTTTTTTCACTCCCTTATACATTATGTCTTATACATTTACTTTCTTCTTTCTCTCCCCATTTCTATGTGTCCATCTCTCTCCTCGGGCTCTTCAGCAGCAGCAGAGCTACAAAGTACTTTATGTTACTGTACGGCTTCTGGCCCCCAAACAACTCTTGGTCAATTTTGTCAAGTCATGCAGTTAAAACCTGTGTCACAATTGCTGTTCAACACATCAGTTTCTGTCACAGGCAGCAATTCTGATGTGATTTAAATGGAGAAGAAATGTGTACAGAGGCCAATTACTGCAGTTTTTTCCTACTTAAGAACCTCCGGTCTATTTCCCCTGTCTTCTCTTTCTCTATTATCCCTTCATCCAAATCATATGAGGGAAGAGGAGTGGAGTACAAAGGGGAAAAGAGGGAAAGTGATGGCGAGGAAGATGAGCAGAGGATGGAGAGACATGTGGACAATAGAATAAGTACTGAAGAGGAGAGAGTGGAAGAATAAAGCAAACACGTGGAGAGGTTAACACAGGAGAATACAGCAACGGGTGACTTTTCAGTTTTAAAAAGCACTTTATGATTTTTCCTTCTCATACACTGCAACTACACATGCTCATCACGGTGAGCCCTTTCAGTGCTGTGGGAACATCATGTGCTTTTGCACTGAGTACATTCATGCCTGCAAGACACCAAACAGGGTGGTTCTTTTTACAGGGTTTTCAAGAACGCTCCATATTCCACACACATTGTTAATCTGCCATTCATACTCCTCATGCCAACACAATAACACTATTCAACCATTAAACATGATTTGTATTTGAATTCTAAACCAGGTCTATATAAAAGCTGTGTGACGGTCCAGATGGAAAACAATAGAGGAAATAGAACTGAAGGTTAGTGTAAAATTGCACTAGGCCATATTGCATGATGGTCTTTATAAACTAGAGGTTGTGTATGTAATGGGATGATGTCCAGATGATTGGGTAGTTTGTATGAAGTCTTTATAATAACAGGCCATAATAGCTAATGGGTCCCTATTGCATTGCTTTTATAAATGAGACTGTACATGCAGTGGAAGGGTGGTACAGTTAAAAATACATTTAGTTTGAAATGTCTATTTCAGAATCAGAATCAGAAATCCTTTATTAGTCCCAGACCGGGGAAATGTATCTTGTCACAGCAAAATAATAATCGTTGATAAAAAGTTATAGAAAGTGAATATTGCACATGGCAGTGATAATTGCACAAATTGTAAAAAGTGAATATTGCACATGGCAGTGATAATTGCACAACAGTGGTGGAATAAAAAGATAAAGCTATTGATATGGGAAAACTTTCCTTATCCCATTTGCATGCACTTCAGACGGTCCGTAACCTCAGCTGCTCAGTTTCACTCAAATGTTCACTCCATTGGTGAAAAATAGAACTTTCCCCCTACATATTTTGAGGAGTTCTTCCAGGTACAAAGATGTTGGGTGTTGCAAATCAGAGCCGGGCCTAAAGTCCTGGTGGCTTCCAAGTGGCCCACATTTCAAAGCCTGCCAAAAAACAAAGAGCAGGTTGGCTGATGTCAGTGTCCCTGAGATACTACAGGAGATGAGAGGGTAGAGGAAGAGAGGACGAGGCAGGACGGGGCAGGAGAGGACAAGAACTTCATTTTATATTTTTTGCCTTGAGAGTGTCCTTGTGTGCTTTGCATATTTATGATGGTGAGGGTACAGGTATGCAATCAGAGACAGGATTTAGAATAATTCCCAATTGACCCCCCTGGCAGTAAAAATGTAATAATCCAGAAGAATTTGATATTCAAAGGTATATTAACTTAGTGGGTTCACTGTCTCTCAGTGGCTGGCTATTGGACTGACTGAATGACTGCCCGTGCTTGACTGCACTCTTGCATAACTTTAATTTAATTTAACTTTATTTTATTTAGAGCTTGCATCTGTTTTTGTTTCCCAACAATATATTGCTGCCTTGTCCATTTCACCTCTAACTCTGCAAGGCAATTTCATTCGTATTGCACCTTTGAACAAGGCAATTCAATGTGCTTTACATAAAACAGGAAGGCATTAAGAAAATATATAAAATAAATGCAAGGCATTATATAAAAGGCACACACATGAATATAATTTTGAAAAAGAGGTCAAATTAAATAAATTAGAAGATGAAAATAAACTAAATGAATATTGCAGTGCAAGATATGAATTAATAATAATAATACATTTTACTTGTATAGCGCTTTCCTAAAAACTCAGGCGCTATATAGTCCCAAGTTTAAGTTTTACAGTTTTAAAGTCTGATTTAATTCAGAATTGGAACAGATCTCAAGTGTTCTGTGAGTTTTTCCAGATGTGCAGTGCTGCTTCTCCATCTTTAGTTTTGAGTCTGGGGACAGTAAGCAGTCCTTTACCTGAACATCTGAGAGGTGTAGATGGTTCATAATGGATCACGATCAATTTATGTTGGCAGCAGTATTTTAAAATCAATTCTTTGACACACAGAAAGCAGGTGTTAAGACCCGGGGATCGGACTGATGTGATCAGTTGCAGCTAGTGTCCTGTAACGTCAGTTACTGTTGTTTTCCATCATATTCACTAGTGGGAACATGTAGATGTTGAACAGAAGAGGCCCGAGAATGGAGCCTTGAGGAACTTCTCATTCCATTTCGTTTTACCAATCGACACAAAGTAGTTCTTGTCCTTCAAATAGGATTGAAACCAGTTAAGCACTGTGCCAGAAAGTCCCTCCCATTATTTCACTTTCTGTGTTTAAGTGTCCTTGGAGACCTTAACAAGAGTCTCTATGCTAAGGTGTGGTTGGACTGGAAAATATCAAAACAATCGTTTAGGGCGGAGAGGTTGTTAAGCTCTTAAAAACAGCCTTTCTTTCAGTTGTTTTGCTAAAAATTGGGGGTTTGATATGGGCCTGTAATTGTTAAATAGTAAGTTGTCTACATTATTGTCTTTTCAAAGAACGGCTGAATAAATACCGTTTTCCAGGCCTGCAGGAAATTGCCTGAGAGTAGAGAAGTGTTGACTATTTGCGGAACATCTTATGACATGCAGTTAAAAACATTCTTGAAAAATGTCAAGTCAGCAGGATTTCAGATGTTGCATATTTTGCTGCAATCTTTAATTTTTTATAGCTGATAGGATCAAATTGTATCATGTTAACTGAATTGGTTTTAAGTGGAGGAAAGAGCAATGCAGACCTTTTACTTGATGTGGAGGAAACTAACAGCTTGTCCAATGTTCTGAATTTTGGGGGTAGAAGAATTGAGATAGGGACCGTGTCTGTTCTGGGCATCTTCTCTCCCATCTGCGCTGATGCCAAGCAGATTTGTTTTGTGTTGATTTGAATGGGAGTTATTCGAGATGTGGCGGTGCAGCTTAGTGGCTTCGATTAACATCACATCCAGTTCTTTAATCTTAGCTTGTTAGAGATGTCCCTAAGAGGGGAGGTGGGGGGAGATTGATGAGGCAAACTTTGGGTGACCTTGCTGGCCCTATCAGTCTCATCAGTCAGGAGAGAGCTGCTCTATCACATAGCCGTGTTCCTTATCAGCGAGGTTGGTGTTACAGAATGTTCTTGGTTGGAGTGGAGGCAGAAGACGTGGCAGTGAATTTAATGCCAGCGTTAACCAGCGCTTCCATTTGATCAGTGAATCCCAAAAGGGGTGAGGCAGGGGAGAGGGGAGAATGAAGGAAGGAGGAATTAGGAGACTGATCAATGAGTTAATTGTCAACATGATGAAACCAAGGCTGATTTTTGTCAGGGTGCATCTTCTTGCTGATGAGTGTCACAGACTGAAACAAAAGTAGAGCATCATTGCATTAGTACTTTGTTTTCCCTTTTGCTCCACATGAGGCTTTTCTTTACTTGTTCTGTTACCGCTTTACATAATATCCCATGTCCAGCATTATCAGCAGCCATCTCCACGTCTGTCTCAATGAGATGTATTAATGTTTCGAACCTCCTGTTGTAATGCGAGGTCGACTCTGGTCTGTGTTTATGTCCACCTTTAGCAGTCCTTGGTTGAAGTTGGATGTGCTGAATCTATAACTTCTACCCTCCGTATGAGTCCAGTCTTGCACTTATCTTCAGGTTTTTCACCTAGATAATCCCAGCATTTAGAAATCCCATTTACAGCAAATGACTTCCCTGGTTTTGTTTCAGTGAGTCTAGTGAAAGTCGAGGTTTTATTTAGAAGGAGCTGTCCATTTAAATCTCGTAGAGTAATGATAACAGAAGACATCTGCAGGGCGTCGTGGAGTTCAGGAGACTTCTCCAGCACGGATATCCTTGTCCCTAACTCTGGTGAGCGGGGAGGCATTGTACAGTTCTGGGCACAATTATGTCTGTATGTCCTGTAACTTACTGTTTTGGATCTAGTTAACGTTGTGGGTTCAAAGTAGACAATCTTAAACCCAGAGGGGTCATAGATGATCCTCACAATGATTTAGCTGCTCAACGAATCCTCCTTAAATAGGTTGTAGTTTGACATTACTGGGTCATACTATTACTATACACCACATGGGTCTTCACTGCCTCTATTCTTCTTTTTAAACGTTACCAGTAATTCAAAGAATGCTTTTTTTTAGTTGGTGCCAAAAACTGTTACCAAAATATGTGGGATTAAAAAGACATGGGCTTTCCGAGCTCATGCTTGACTGCTTAAGTTATTTTTAAATATATGTTGTGCTAAAATCAAGTAAATGTACCTGTAGACATAACACTTGTTCTATCGCATTTGACTTGAGAGGAGCCTAAACTAAAATACTCTCCAAAAGTCATTCAATCTGTATTTAAAAGAAAGTCAAAACAGTTTGACACATTTACGTCACATCAACATCATTCCCCGGCCTCATCAAACCCTTCTCTAAACTAAGTCCCTCAGCAGGAACCTGTCAAGCAAATCTCTGAGGAGTACAAAGTGCATTGAAGAACCTCTTCCCTAGTACCGATCAATTTCCTTTGTGATCAGCCGAGCTCGGTGAGATAAAAGTGTTTCAAAACATTTTAAAGTCAAAGCTGTTTCCCCCCCTGTCTCCCCAGTCAGCCACTTTGAAGGCTTAAGGTTTCCCCCCCCCCTTTTTTCTTCTCTTTTGTTGACTACACTGAGAGTGTAAGAGTTGGCTTTTCATCTTGCAAGCACAGTATGAAGCAGCAAGAGGCCACCATCATACAGTCATTTGATCAGACGCAAAGATTGATGCAAAATCTTTTATTTTATTGTGAAACATTCAGAAAGAAACCCTATCTAGCATTCATTCCTTCTGTTTACAAGGTTGAGGTGTTAAATCAAAGTACTGAATCCGTCCTGAAATATTATCCTTTAATTCAGACATATTTGCCAGGCTGGATTGTGGCATCACAATGTGGTTTAGGATTTAAACCTGCATGGGAGGTGGCAGTCTGTGCGAGCGCCAGGCTGTGGTGTTAGCCACTGGTCCTGCCAAGCGTGGCCCCGCCACATAAACAGGATTTCCCCCTTGGCTGGCATAGCGGGCACCGTGGCCCTTTGAAGTGACAGGCTCCCTGATTCCCCAGGGAGAGGCTTGGGATCGGATCCCTCCGCTCACACACACTCGCCAGGACACAAATACACACATATTCGCATTCATGCAGGCACATCCGCAAAATCTGCTCTCGCTCAATCAAGCACTCAAAAAATATGATCTACCCCCATGTCCAGCAAACACACACAAGCAGCAACACACAAACAACACTTCCATCTGAAGACAGTGCTGATAAAGGGGCGAGCAGGAAGCTCCCAGAGTGCACTTGGCTTTATGTTGATAAAGGAGAAGATCGCAGCTCCCAGCAAGCATTAAGGGTTGGGCCAAACAGCTTTATCTTGACCATTATTTTACTATTTTATTATCACTACTTCTCTACTTAATATAATAATCAATCCAATAGAAATGTCTGCATATTGTAGAGGCTGTATTTTTATTAAAGAACTCAAAAAACATATTTTCAGTTCTGGTTCTACGTGGCCAACACAATAAAACACAGTAGATTCTATAGAAATGTGTTTTTTTAATTAACCCTATAATTAACATGTACACTTTTAATATAATGAGGAATATGTTTCAGTGGACTCTCTGATGTCAGAGCAGCCCTTTGTTCAAGCCTTCATCCAGCCTCACCTTCGTGCTGTGAACCCTGTGGAGTGAGAATGGTGCAGTTGGATTGATGTCAGTTAGTGAATACAGAAAGCAATTACATCCCATTTAAAATGCACTTGGAAAAACTGTTTTCTAGTATATGATTGTAATTTGCGTTGCCTATAGAGGCTCCCACACATCCGCAAGCTGATCTGAGTTTGTATTAAAGCACATAAACCGTCCTTTCAGATACAATGTTTCAAATAAATGAAATAGTTTGATTAATTGGTCCTCGACGTCAAGTGTTTTCCTACATGATTTAAATACTTCTTGGCCTCTGAATTTTCAAATTGACAATTCTAATCATTGGATTTTGCCTAGAGGGGAGAAAGCTAATGATTTGAGCTCATTTTATTTGGATTAATTCAATTTATATTTTGAAGATTGTGTGTACTAATTGATTAGCTTTAATCTATCTAAATGCGAGTCACTTTGCCCATGGCAGCGTGGATTATGTCAGGCTGCTGGGGCTTCGGCTGGGTTATTAGACAACGCACTTCCTCTAAATGTGTTGCATCACTCATATGCCCACAAACTGATAAGTGTTTGTTATACACATCAGGGGGAGACACTGAGATTGATTACACCGCGAATGGTTGGAAAGATTAAGAGAGAGCGGAAGACAGAGACATAAATAAAGAACAGAGCTTGGTGGGAAATACAATTGAAAAGTGCAAGAGTTAATCAAAAAGATAAAGGGAATGAGAGAGAGGCCAGAAATCAAGAGAGAATCAATGAAGAGAGAGAGGCTATCAAAAGCTTTCAACTCAGCGCAGAGCTTTGAAAGGGACTTCATCAAAATTGCTATTCTCAAACTCCCCCCAGCCTCCACCTTTCCTCGTGTTGACTGTGTTGACTCCATCAGCCAGGGGCTTGGGAGTAGCGATGGTAATTGAGTTGCCTATTATCGATTAGCTCGTGGCAGCCCTCCTTCATTCTATCTGTCACCATTAGCTCTGTGACTGAGGAGACAAGGGGAGTATGAAGAGAACGTGGGGTTTAGATGGTGAAGTGTGAGGCATCTGCAGAGAAGGAGAGGAGAAAGTAGAGAGAACGAATCAGGCATGATGGTACAGCATGATCAGAAGGTACAGTGCTTTATTTGGGACTGTCATGAAATGATTGGCCTGGAGGGGGGCTGAACATTGCGTTTTAACATTATGTTTACAAAGCAAAGCTCTCCTCAGCATTATTAAAAGTGTTCAACCCTCCATTCGACTAAAAAATGAAAGAAAGACTGAACAACCTCCCTACAATATATTAAAAAAAACTTTATGATTTAAACATCACCTGTTGGTTTGTGGATTATGGTGTTGAAGCCTCGAGTCCCTCGTTTGGTGTTTTGGTCGTCACAATCTTGCTTTTTTGAAAGTGAGACGAGAAGGGGAAGCAAAGTACAACCGAACAAGACATTTTTAGCCGACCAACTAACTTTCATGAACTGAAAACACTTTGTGAAAGTTGTGAGACTAACCTGTCGTTCACAAGGTTGCCCCACCCTAAAGCATACCCTGCTTTATTGTCTATTTAACTCTAAATGGGAACATTATTTACAAAATGAATATCATAATGTATTGAAGAAGGCTGTGAAAATGGGCTCTTAGCAAAGGGTATTTTTGAATATTGCCATATTTCCCCACATAGCCTACTTTATGAGCAGTTTCATTTCTTTTTTCACTCCTTTTTTACCGTCTCCTCAGCTTCAATTTCCTCTCCTCTACTGCCACTCAACAACCTGTCTCTATCTTCCGCAACCTCGACAGGTTATTGATACGAGGGGGGGGGGGGGGGGGGGGGGGGCGGTGCGGTGTTGGGGTAGTAATAAACTCAAAGATGAATCACGGACCAGGCAGTGAAACCTGCATCTCTTCGTCTTCTTTCTCCTGCAGGCACAGCAGGGTGTGGTGATGAGGTTGGCAGGGTAGAGGCAAGAACTGCTGAGGACTCACAAATCTTTGCACCTGTTTTTCTTTTTTTAAGGCCCTCCACCGTTAAACGCATGTAAATAGTCGTGTTTTGTTAGCAGTCCAGATGACAGGCGGCAGATGTTTACCCCAGGGCTCAGTAAATCATAGGTTAGTTACTTTGATTATGGACCCTCCTCAGTCCCTGAGAGGAATAACCTGACAGGCTTAAAGGCAGCCTTGTGGCATGAATTATAAATAACACAGTCTCTTCAATGGCCGGCCAAGGAAACTGTAACGGTGTGTGCTTCAAGATATAGAGTTACAATGAAGTTAAAGGTATACATGTGACAGATTAGGTGATAGAATGTCTTCATGGGTTCCAACAAATGTCAAATTTAACAGCCCTGTCTATAAAACACATTTATACAGCATTCATTTGTAAAATTAACTAAATAATACCTGTAATAAAATCTGATATTGCAAAAAGAAACAATATGAAATAACATTTGGATTAGGTTATGGAACGGTTGTTATTTAACCAAGGCCGCAATCTTCCCCAAAGCTCAAACACAACAATGATGACGTGAATTATTGCAAGGTGAGAAAACGGCTGCGGAGGTTAAATCTTTCCTTATTGTGTTGGTTAAAATATGATTTTGTTTCTATATGTATATGCTGAGGCAGATTTGTTGGATATAAATGTTATTTTAGCAGTTTATTGTACGATATGTGTCTTTCCTTTTATTTGACACGAGACCCTTAGAGCAGAGAGTAATTTCCTCCTCATATAAGAGCTTTCCGCTCAATAGGTGGTAGCACATGACGCCAGCACAAACTGCCCATGTGTGTGTTTGTGTACATGTGTGTGGCAGCCAAGCAGGCAGTCAGGCATCACGCTGCCACTGTATCAAACAACGGCAGTGGATGCCAGCCACACTTCCGCCCCTCACATGAAAGGAGGCAGGATGGAGTTGTAGTTCGGGGGAGAGAATGGGGGAGGGGCGGCAGAGGTGGGGGGTTGGATGGGTGGAAAGCAGGGGAGGGATGGATGGGGCGGATGGATGGCCGAGCGGCCCGAGGAGACTGCCAGGCACCCAACTTCCCTGCACAGATGGAGCCCAACTGTCCAGCACCAGCCAAGTAGTCCACACTGTGTGTGTGTGTGTGTGTGTGTGTGTGTGTGTGTGTGTGTGTGTGTGTGTGTGTGTGTGTGTGTGTGTGTGTGTGTGTGTGTGTAAAAGATGTATATGTTGAGAATTTCTAAGGTGTTCGAGCTAATACATGTTGTGGAGTTTGTATGTGAATATTGGATGTTTAGTTCTGAGCAGCTTCACAGTGTCTCTGTGTGTGTTTAGGTGTGTGTGCAGAGATATGGGGAGTGGCTAATTGTACAGTACAGTAGGAAGGAGGGGGTGGTTGGAATGCAAATGCTCTTTCCACAGAGAAAGTTCAGGCCTCAGCTCATTTTTATGCATTTTTTTTACGCTTACTGCGCTCGAATCAATAAATAAATAAAGCAAGCGTGGGGAAAAAAAAAGGAAACGCACATTTGTGGGCATAAAATTGTCGGTGGATAAATATGTAAATGTTCAGTGCTGCTGTGAAACATCGCCATTGCCCTCCAAGTTTTTTGGGCCCACTTTAGATGCAAACACATGAGTGATCAGAGTCAGAGCCTTGCTTGATAGCACTCCTCTGGAGGAAGCTTTCATGACATGAACTCTTTTCTCTCTCTCTCTTCTTAATCAGCTTGCCCCTCTCACTTTCAATTAATCAACCTCTCTCTCTCTCTCTCTCTCTCCTCTCCCTCTCTCTCTCTCAATCTGTTCCTCTCTACCTCTTTCATACATTTAATTAACAAACCTCTCTCTTTTTCAGCCTGCAGACTCTAGTCACAACAGTATGTGTGTGTCTATAAATACGGCATCTATCTATATATGTGTGTGTGTAGGAGAGATGTGATGATGAATATGTTAGAGGCTGCCTTTGACTCATGCAAGACGCAACCTTGTGTGCCGCTGTCCCTGTACAGCTGGGCGAGAGCACTGATCTATAAATTCTCATGTGTGATAATTCCCTCTTTTTTTTCTCTCTCTCTCTCACACACACACACACACACACACACACACACACACATATAAACACATTCAGGTTACAGGAGAGGCAGGCCAGCAAGCAAACATGTGGCACTTGCCAACACCCCGCAAAACTAATCTCATATCTACTTTTGCTGCTGGGAGATTGTTTATGCGACGGCCCTGAGGAGAGCTGAGAAGGCAGAGAGGGGATAAAATCAAATCTAGCTCTTGTCACCAACTCAATTCTCTAAGTGATCTGTGTGTGTGTGTGTGTGTGCGTTAAAGCGATATAAAGTGCTTGTGGGAATGAACATGCATGTGTGTGCCATCATTCCAACAATAGTCCTGAGAAAATTGGGTTTAAGGTTTTTGTTGGTATACCAAAGATGCAGAAGATTGTTGAACGCGGCTGCCGCTTGAAATTAGTGTCATCCATTCTCCACTCCAGCTCTATTTGCCCATACCCTAAAGAGCCTCTCGAGCCTATGAGAATGAGGTTGAGCCTTCGATATATACAGTGCAGGTGGTGCCGTACCCTCTGTGCCGAGGAATAAGAGATGAAGATGGAGCCCTCGCATCACTATAGCCGGGGATAATGGGATTCCAGGCCATATTTTCATGGTGTAAAGAGACAAAGCCTGGTTGGAATCAGGGTTGATCCCTTGCCTTTCTAGTGCTGTCAGAGGGAGTTGAGCCGTCTAGAGGCCAGAGGATGGTGCTCTGTCTTTATAGTGTTTGTCTTCATTTTCATATTCCCCACTCTCTTCTGTCTCCTTTACTACTGACCCTACTGGTCTATATAATGGACCACATCAGTTGTAGCTCATTACAGATCTTATGTTCCCAAGACCCCATGTTCTCCAGCTCTATATAAAACCATGAAAAGTTTACTTAAAGGGCCTACGAAATGATATTTCGTCAGTGTTATTGGGCTTGGTATATGATAGAGGTTGCATATCTATTGTGAAATGTGCCATATATATTTTTTTAATATTGATGTATTCTTAATAAATCACGATCATAACAGCATAAAAATGACTTCCGCTAACAACAATCGATCGCTGCACCGAGAGCATCCACTCGGGCGATGACGTCACAAAAAGAACACAACCGCCGCAAGTAGAATATAGCCGCCACCAGTGTTTGTCTGCGTTGAAGCGTCCAGCAAAGACTGCTGTCAATTATTACGAGAAAGAACGGACAACAATCGATCGTCAAGGATAATTGTGAAGCGATGTGTTGTATGGGGATGTGGGGCCGTCTCCAAATCTAGCTTTCTGTGGCCAAAAGATGATAAAATGTTGCGTTTATAGACAAGTGCGGCGATGAAACCGATGATTTGTGGGCAGCACTTTGAGAGATCGTGTTTCCAACAAACTATGCTCGCCAAGGAAATGAGATTCAAAAAGAATTTAAAACCTACAATACTGCCGAGACCCCAGCCAGCACAAGCCAGCACGCCGATTCAAACACGTCTGCCGGTGCAGAGTCCTCCACCAAAGAGACGACGAAATGCATTCACCAAAAGGGAGAGCGAAGGTAAGCCGTGCTACTTGTTTACTGTATTTATTGTTTCAAGCATAAAGCCATAATCGGTCTAGGCCTACTGTATGTAACGAGTTTACCCCAGGCCCTAGCCAATATCTGTGTGTTATTGTTTGTAGTATTAATAACTTTAGCTAATTACACTTCATTAGCTTAATTAAGTATAGATTTAATGTTTATAACAGGCTTCTCCCTTTTATTCTGTAGTTTGAGTAAAGGCGTGAGTCTATTTAACTTTTAACTATCACCCTATTATTACAGAGGTATTGAAACATTGGTGAATGAAGCCACTGACAGAACTGAGGATACCTGTATGATCAGCGACCATCTACTGGACATCCACACTGGGGAGGAAGCTGTGTGTACAGCAGTAAGTATACAGACTGTACGTCATCTGTACATTACAGTTGTAGTACCAGTAGACCTGCACATGACGTGTTAAACATACAATCACCACATGCATGTACATAATTCATATATTTGTTTAATTTGATATCATTGCTCTCTCAATCAATTCAACCACATCTTTCATTATGAATGTTATTAGATATTTTCTTTATGCAGACATGTATAAACGTGCAATACAATTTCAAGCTGGTTTGAAAGATTTATTAGTAAAGTTGTGTTTTGTACATTTCAGACATGTAAGAAAGAAATTGCTGTGCAGACAGATCCCCCTCCACGGACACACCACAAGTCCATGCAGGCGTGACCATGTGTCAGGTCAGCTGGACTGCAAGTTCCAATCCAGGTTGGTTGTTCCAAAGGTCAGCATCATAATAAATATAAATATATATACATACATATAATATATAATATATATATATTAGACATACATATATATATATATATATATATATATGATGTGTAATATATATACTATATATATATATATAATATAATATATAGATATATATATACCTTATGATATATATATATATATATATATGTGTGTGTATATATATATATAGATTAGAGAGGTGTGGAGAGATAGAGAGAGAGAGAGAGAGAGAGATAGAGTAGAGAGAGAGAGAGAGAGAGAGTTAGGTAGAGAGAGAGGAGAGAGAGAGAGAGAGAGGAAAAACAGAGAGAGAGAGAGAGAGAAGGAGAGGAGAGAGGAGAGAGACACAGAGAGAGAGAGAGAGAGAGAGAGAGAGACACAGAGAGAGAGAGAGAGAGAGAGTGAGAGAGAGAACACAAGAGAGGAGAGAGAGGATAGAGAGAGGAGAGAGAGAGAGAGAGAGAGAGAGAGGAGAGAGATAATAAGATAATATAGAGCATATCACATAAACATACTACATACTATAACATATATACATTATATATATCTATATATATATATATTATATTATATATATACACATATTAGATTATATATATATATATTTACACACACACACCAAACACTACACACATACATAATATACACACACCCACACATACAGTACACATACATACATACATACATACATACATACATACATACTATATATATATATATATATATATATATATATATAATGCTTGATTATAAAACATATTTTTTCAGAGTATGTTACTGAACTCTTGACCGAGACTCTGCTTTGTGCCAAGACAATGTTGATGAGGAACCTTTCGAAGTCCCAGATCCACTCAGCAGTCGGTGGAAGAACCAAACAAGAGGGATGCTGTTGTGCTGTATAGAAGCAGATTCAATCACTGAACTGACATTGTGTTTTGTTATTGACTCTAATAAAGTGCTGATACTTGAACGAAGTGTAGTTGTCAGATGGAAACGTAGCACAGATCTTTTGAATGGCACATGATGGCATTCTGTGGTTCTTACCAAGTATTCCCCAGCAACATCTCACCAGCTGGCGGTATGCCATATAGTGATACATTCTGTAACATACAAGATAATACATGTCAATAGTAATCACTTCAACCTTATTTGCTTATTTATCTATGTATTCTGTAACTTTGCCAGAGTGACTATTCGACTTCCCATAAATACATCAAAGTTTCTGAGCTCTACACACTTGTACACACAAGTAACTTCCTCATTACGTGGCTGATCACCTGCTTGTTGTCTGTCCCTCTTCGAATACCTTTGGTAGGCTGTCTGCAACACCCAAACATCCAGACACTTTGATTTGAATCCTGTGTGATCTGTTATGCAGGTTATGTTTGCACCATGTCCCTCATATTCATTGAATTCCTCCATGACATCCTTTTCTTGGCAGCAGCTCTTCAATTGCTTCCATAATTGTACAGTTGTCACATGTACACCTAAATGTACAAAAGAAGAGTGGTAAGAACATGTACACAATATGCAATATCCAGAAAAAAAGGCCAATATTAACGTCATCTTAATGTCATACTATTTATATGCGTGTGTTTCACGACAGGCTCGTAAGCAGCTCATAAGCCTGTTATGGTCGTACGGACATCGTAACTTCCATGAACATCTGGTAAGTGTTCCGGCTACTATAGGCAGCCGTGAGACGGTCAGTAGGCAGACTATACTTTATAAAACAGCGCTGTCCTCCGGTCTGTTTGTTAGCTAATAGCTAATGCTTTGTGGTCAATGCATCACAAATCACTCAAAAAACTATTATTTTTGTCTAATATAATGATATAATAATGTAATTGGTTTTATTGCAACTTGAAACAGTTCAAATTTGACCCAAGCACAATAAGTGTGAGTTAACAGAATAGAAGTTGGTGAACACAGATATGTTACAAAAGAATAAGACACAAAAACAAATACCTGCTTTTTTTTTCAGTTCTCTTCCCTCCATCTAATATGAAGCTCAGTGTGTGTGCCTTCATCCCTGAACACTCCCTGACTGCTAAACTGAAGGCTGTGTCTACAGGGAGGATGTGCAGAGAGGTGGTATGTGGATCCAGTAATGTGTGTCCATCAGCTGCCTGTGTTGACAGACACACTGCGTTAGTGTCTGACTATCTACTCAAGCTTTGCTGCAAAATTGTAAATCATATCACCCTTCATGTCACTCCGTACGCTTTACTCCCTGTCGTCCTCCTGCCCCAAAAGACAAAAATTACTTTTTCTATATCTGACCCCCCCCTGCCTTCCTTCTTTCTCCCTTTATGCCTATCTGCCTGCTTTTTTCTGCTCCTCTCTCTCTACATGCCCTCATCTAATAATCACATTTCTTTTCAATTGCCTTTCCCTTTTTTTCTCCTCTGGATGAATGCAGGCCTGCCAGGGTGACTCAAGGTTACAGCAATCGAGAGAGGAGGCTGCTCTTTTGTTTTTTTACCTTGCCAGACAATGCTGCTACCAAATATTATCATCATCTAGTCTATTTCCACAAGTGAATTTTGTTTTGGCCAGAGTGGCCACATCCCCTCCTGCTTTGAAGCTATTTCAATTTCCGTTATATTGCTTTTCATCCCGGCAGCAGGTACACAGCGAGCCCACTGTGCATCTCTTATTTACAATGGGCTTAAAGATACATTGAAATATATACGAACTGTTCAGTAAATGATTCACCAAGCATGAAAAATACAAGACATGTTTGACATATTTCCTTTAACGTCATCATCCTAAAACAGCATATGCATGTACTGTGAACCACATGTGTTGGCAACACAGCAAGCAACGTTGTTTGACATCTGCTTAGAGAAATACACCAAACGTTAGAGAAGAATGTGATGTCGGGATCATAAACTTGAAGCTACAGGTAGCAGGTGTTAGCTTAGCTTAGCACTAAGATGGAAACAGGGGGAGTTAGCCTGGCTCTAAAAGTTACTAAATCTGTCTACCAGCACATCTTAAGCTCAAAAATTAACATATGAACGCAGCAAGAACATCTGTGAAGACTCCAGGAAGTCCTCCGTGTAGTGTTTTGTACAGGATAATGAATAAACAACAACATGCAACATTAGTGAGCTTTAGAGTTGCTGGTAGGCGGATCGTGTTACTTGTGTGCACACAGCAAACATTAAATTGTTGTTTCACGACTGTCTCATGTCCTGACCCATTTTTATTGCTTAAATTGGGGGGGAAGAAGCATGTTGTCACCGAGATCAGCGTCTCACCTCTTTTCCTGTTTTCAGTCTGTATCCGTGCTCATTTCCATACATACTACATATTTCCCTTCCTACCTTGTATGCGCGATCTCTCGCTGTGTTCACCTGTTTTCTCTCAAAGGAGCTCTTCTGTATGCTAAGAGCTGATACAGAAGGACAAACCTTTTTCCTGAAAGCTTTTTTCCTTGTGGCTCTGTGATCTGTTCCCAGTAGGAAATATTGAGCACATTTAACACCAGTGAGGATGTTCCATACATATCAGATTGGTGTGAAACTTCAGACTCGGGTCAATTTAAAATAAAATAGAAACTGTGGTTCGTTTACTGTTGATAAGATATTGATTTTTAATTACTCCTTAACAGATTGACTATGACATCCTTATTACAAAAGTTGATCAATATTTAAATGATGAAGTCAGCTTTCTTCCTGAATTGCTTGTATTGAGCGATGTCAGATGTTTTGACACTGATGTGAGACGCTTCTGTGGAATCACATGAGAATCACCTGTAGCGATAAACACATATTTTAAGTAGGACTCCTGATATTGTCTTTTAAATGCAGCTTTCTTTTTCTTGGAAGTCGTAGGCTCTTCCTCTTCTTCTATCTCCTCATTTGGGTCTTTTAAAGATGTTTGTTTTCAACTCATTGTTGCTTGTAGGCTTAATTTTGAAGTATACGTGAGACGAGCGTCTTGACCTATGGTCTTGACATGTGTCATGTGACACAGACACACAGACGGATGTATCCGGTGATTTTTCAAAATAAAACCTCTTTCAAAAAAAAATATTTTTTTATTCATTCTTTCTGTGCGGCCCGGTACCAAAAGACCCATGGACCGGTGGTGGGGGCCACTGCATTAATGGGGAATCTATCAGCGACGGCAAGTTTTTGGCTAAAAAAGCAAAATAGTTTGTTATGTATTGCAATTTGGCACTAATGAGAAAATTGCTGTCATTTCATTGATTATTAAGGCATCATTAATACAAAACACTAAGAGAGTTTTTCCTTTTTAAATGGAAAGCATTTAAGCATATTCAAGCAATGTTGTCAGAGAGGAAAATGACATACAAGAGATTTAAAATCTGTATATTAGCAAATATAATATGAAATGGTTTATTGGGAAGGAGCACAACTTTTCACACTAATATTCCCCATATTTAAAAATATATATTTACAAACTTTAAAAAAGTAAGAAGCATTAAATAGACATTTAAAGGTTTGTTTATTTAGTTTGTGTCATTGTGATTGAATCTCTGTCTGGTTATTTGAGCACATTTCGACACATACTTTGTCCTCTGGGTATCATTTCCCACAATGCTCCCTGGAGAATGATGGAAACTGGAAATACTACTTAGTGTTTGATGTTGCTGAGGCTTTCTTGTTAAATATTTAATTGTCAATGTTGTTGCTTTTATTTGTCTTTTGTCCACTGAGATGGCAGATAAACAGGCAGCAGGAGAGGGCTGCACATCAAGAGCGGATGTCTTTATTAGCTTTCCATTTAGAGCCTTATTTAATCCGCTTGGACATTTTATTGTTATCTTTACAAAAACTTTTTTTGCAAAACAGTATGCAAGATGTAGAGTATTCTCTAAAGACACACTGTGAAGTAAGAGTTGAGAAATCAACAATAACAATTTAAATTAGACGATTTAACTTAATGTAAATGTGGATTTGTCCTCAGAATTTCACTCATTAAGTATTTTACACCTTCACAACTTTGCATTTTAATTTCTGGTCATATCCTCTAAATTCAAGATATATCTGTACATTATACTCACTTTGGACGTTCCTGTTATTAATGGAGCTTGCTCTAATTTTACCATGTATAGTAGTGTAGTATCTGATCTTTGTACTGTTTGCTGTGCAGGCAACAGTCACATCTGGAACAGGATTAATGCTGGAAAGTAACATTTTGATTTTGATCTTAGAGAAAACCATGTGGGGGACATGGTTGTTTGGTCTTTACTTCATCAATCCCACACTCTCAGCTCATGGAGATTTATAAATTGCCGCAATTCGCGGAAACAAAATTGTATTAATTCACCTCTCAGTCCAATCTGAGCACACAGACATGATCATTTGTTTTAGATTCAGAGTTAGTTCTGCTTCCCGGGGATTATCTCCTCTGTCCATTGTGAATAACGTCCAATAATCCGCTTAGAAATCATAGAAAAAAGACTTGTTATAACTCAAGAACTTGTGTGAGAATCTTTGCATTTTTAAGTTTTCTTTACTCTCAAAGTTGACAGTTGTTTGTAGCTCCACACGTACGTTGCAAACGGGAGATACTAAAAGCTAATTCTGCGTACTTAGTGTCTATTTGTAGGTGAACAAATGGAGGCTAAAGAGAACACGTGGCAGGTTTGTCAGGTTTGTCAGTACGCCGACTTCTACTTCAACTAAGAACATAAGTTTGATTTTTAACAGCCTCGTTTTACTTACTGTATCACTTTTATTGTGCCATGGATTCCTGTTGTTGACAAACACTTTACGTGATAATTAGGCAGGTAGAAAACTGTTGAAAAGGAAATTAATAATAAATACGAAAGTAAACTTAATACAGCCTATAATGCCAATTATTCCCGGCGTGAGTGTAGCACTTAACTGGTAACTCATGGAATCATGCCAGATGAGTGTTCATTGCAGAGGGATGATGGATGACTGAAGATCAGGCAAATGGAGACTAAATGGAGAGGAAGCTCCGAGGTGGGTGCCTGTGGGTGCTTGTTTGTTTTTCTCTGACTACAGGAAATAAGAAGCTTAGTGAGAGACTCAGGAGGATGAGTCTATCTAGTGTGTGCCAGCTCAATATATTGCATTTCCTATAATAAGACCTAATTAAATGCGTGCTCTGCTTGTGTACAGTTAATACTGGATAGTATAATAACTTTGTTGCTTAAGTCGGTGTGAGTGACACTGCTTCCAATTAAAAGGAGCAGGATGTTTAAGCATTTAAGATGTTTACATTGAAATGTATGAATGTCATTACCTGTATTAAACATTTTCATCATATTCATCCTCCTGACATATATTCTGATTCTCACAGTGACGTGCGGTGAGGTTCATGGCTGGGGAGGCCATACATCAGGGGTCGGGAACCTATGGCTCACAAGCCATATATGGCTCTTTCGCTGACGCGATATGGCTCGCAGACAATTTTGAGCTGACATTTTTTAACAAATAATAAATAGTTATACTGTGTCATTTGAAAGTAAAACATTTAACAGCGGATTTTGTTTTAGTTGTCCCCTCTCCTTTCCTCAGCTGTCTCTGACTGTAACTGTGTGTGCAAGTGTGTGTGTGTGCGTGAGTGTGCGTGTGTGTGTGTGTGCGGAGCCCTGCCCTTCGCGAAACAGCTGAGGAGAAACTGCGCAAAGCAAGCAGTCCAGGGGTGTCAAACTCAATCACAGAGAGGGCCAAAATTAAGGCATCGTTTCGGGGGTGAAGCTTGGAAACTGCAGCGCCCACAGAGTCATACTTTGCCTTGAGTGTGTCATTACACTGGAGGTCAATCAGCTCCATTTGGATATTCACATGTGCTGTTTCGACGTCAACTGCAAACGGGTTGCTGAGCAGTTCATGCGCAGTCGGGAACACAGCGGTGGAGATGTTTGTCAGTGTTTGGAAACACGTAGTGACCAAAGTTTCCTTCTGCATCAGAGTCTCTCTCAGGCAGCTCGGCCTTAGAAAGCTCTCACTGCATCATACATGTCCGTGATCACACGGCCCTGAAGCTGCAGGTTTAACAGTGAGATGCCTCATTATGTCGCACGAACAGGCCCGCTCACATCGTCACTTTTCGTCCCAGAGATCTGTGGTGTGTTTCCCTTTTTGCTTCCAAAAACTGGCAGATTTTCTCACGCAACTTGAAAAATCTATTCAGCACTTCCCCTTGACTCAACCATCGCACCGCCATGTTCAAAATGTATCTCCTCAGTAAAAGACTGTCTGTGTTACAGTGCTCATTACATGTTCCATCTCCAGAGCTTTACAACACACCGTCAGCTCACCTGCACAGTTCTCTCGCTGCATCTTCTCCCGCATCCTGCACTAATCCGCTCTTTTCATCACATCGCAGGCTCCGTCTGTCGTCAGTCCCGTCGGTTTGTCCCGGGGCAGTTTCATTTCATTTACACATTTAGATACTTCCTCAAATATGTATTTTCCCGTGGTTGTGCCATGACTTGATTTAATTACTAAAACCGGCGGGCTATGATAGAAAAATTATATTTTATCGCAAGGCCATATATAATTGTGCCTTGAGTTTGACACCCATGCAGTAGACACAGAAACGTGCACATCAATTAGATAAATAACATAGAGCACCTGTTCAATGTGAAAAGTGAGTTGTGAATATAAATTTTTTTTAAATCATAGGTGGGCACAGACAATGGTAGGGGAAACACTGATAGCGCTTTTAGTACTCGGAGACGTGATATACTTAAAACTCAATTGTATTAAATATATGGCTCTCAAGGAAATACATTAAAAAATATTTGGCTTTTATGGCTCTCCCAGCCAAAAAGGTTCCCGACCCCTGCCATATATGAACCCAACTGAGTAGCTTATTCATCATTTTCTTGGCAGCATGAACATTGACTACTGGTTATTTTTCATATCTCATATCAGCATTCTTTATACACACACAGTAAAGGTACATATTTGGCCAAAAAAGAACGTTACATTTATAGCGGCTCAGAGAGGTACATGTATTTGCTCTGCACCCTGCATAGCGTTTTAAGTCTGATGCTTTGATTAATTTTAATACAGACTGCACTATTAACAAAATAATATTTTATCTAAGTTCAAAATGTTGTTTTTTATTTGAATATTGGATAGTTTTCTCTTAGTCAGATCCCATTTTCAATAAAATTGTGGTCTTACCTTTACTTGTAAAATCTTCCATTTTTGGCCGTCAGTCGGAGAAAAAAAACTAAACTAAATGGTGTTACATTGCACCTGACTCCGATGTTAGCTAGCAGTAGCTTGTTGGTGCTACAGTGCACCTGACTCTGATGTTAGCTAGCAGTAGCTTGTTGGTGCTACAGTGCACGTGACTCTGATGTTAGCTAGCAGTAACTTGTTGGTGCTAGAGTGCACATGACTCTGATGTTAGCTAGCAGTAGCTTGTTGGTGCTACAGTGCACCTGACGCTGATGTTAGCTAGCAGTAGCTTGTTGGTGCTACAGTGCACGTGACTCTGATGTTAGCTAGCAGTAGCTTGTTGGTGCTACAGTGCACGTGACTCTGATGTTAGCTAGCAGTAGCTTGTTGGTGCTACAGTGCACGTGACTCTGATGTTAGCTAGCAGTAGCTTGTTGGTGCTACGGTGCACATGACTCTGATGTTAGCTAGCAGTAGCTTGTTGGTGCTACAGTGCACCTGACTCTGATGTTAGCTAGCAGTAGCTTGTTGGTGCTACAGTGCACGTGACTCTGATGTTAGCTAGCAGTAGCTTGTTGGTGCTACAGTGCACATGACTCTTATGTTAACTAGCAGTAGCTTGTTGGTGCTACAGTGCACCTGACTCTGATGTTAGCTAGCAGTAGCTTGTTGGTGCTACAGTGCAGATGATTCTGATGTTAGCTAGCAGTAGCTTGTTGGTGCTACAGTGCACCTGACTCTGATGTTAGCTAGCAGTAGCTTGTTGGCGCTGCCGTCTCTGCGTAGAGGAACAACAGCTACACGAACCTGTAGGCTCACGTGCGCCCTCTTCAGTGCGGCAGAGTACTGTCTGCCTCACCTGGTGTCTTCTCACTGTGGTTTTATGTCACATCAGCAAGACTAAATATGTTACACACATAGGTTACATTACATACATTAACTGGACTATGGAAAGTCAGGACGCATAATAAAAGTGTCTGTAAACATTATATTGGTGACATAGAGAGAGAACAACAGGCACGCGCCAAATGCATGCATTCAACTTTGTTTGCGAGGGATTGCGCAATCCGAGGTGAGGCTCAGCTCGTCGCTGTTATTTGTTTTTTTACTTTTCATGATGACGGGTGCTCTACCGCATGTCCCTGGATTCTCAACATAGTTTTTTGTAAAATCCGGCAAAGAGATGAAGTTCTTGGAGAAGCAACATAGACAAGGACCAACACTATGCAGCTGAACCTCACGCTCGTCACTCATTGGACAATTCAAATCGAAATTAGGCTGAACAACCTTGATATAAACCTCCATAATGTACGTTTTCTATCATCGTTTGAAGCCTTTTGAAATTAGGTACAGTAATTGTTCCCCAAGAATAGAATATAATTCATGTTAATAAAAGTAATTTGTCTTTTCTTCAAAGCTTATAATAAGCTCTTCATAGAAATAAATGAGCCATAAATGACGTGTTCTTTACAGCTCATATACCTGTATTTCTATTTTTAGATTTCCTCTCGTCACTTTGTGTTATACAATGTGTGAAATTACACATATTAAGTGAAAACATACCAAACTTTACGATGTGGAAAATAACCTGACCTCCCAGTTAATAAATATTTCCTAAAAACAAAGGCGTAAATATGACAGATGTCTATTGTGACGGTTTTGATGGCTTCTTTCCTGGCAGACACTTTGTGTTTTTCTTGTAGGTGTCGGGTGATTGACAGTAAGCAAAAAGAAACACAGTGCTGTATGAGAACACTTAATTGAAGCACACGGAAACACTGATTAAACAGCACGTCGTACAAAGCAAAATTACTTCCATCAGGTGTTTTCACGTCTGTAGTGAAGTCTGGTTTGATAGTGAGCAGTGTCAGTGTCTCCGGAAGGAGGATTGATCCGTGGTATTTCCGAGTATCCACGGTAGCTGTGTATGTGATTTAAAGGAGAACAGAAACTTGACAGGTGTATTGACCTCGTGGGCCTGCAGCTTTCCTTTTCTTGCTATCTTGCTGTCTTTGGCTCGACACAATTTAAAAGTATTGGTGCTGACACCTATTTGATTAAAATGACAATCTTTGACACTATGCCGCTATTTTCAACTAGCTTAGCTTATCGCAGTGACTTATCGTCTCCATAATGAAAATGTCATTAGCACTGATGCTTAAAGATGCTCTCATTGATAGAGGCTGTGTATTAGCAAGAATTTGGTGATACGATACGTTTTAATTCTGACGTTAAGATTCAATATATTGCGATATACTGCGTTTTTTAAATCTAATTTTAGGAAAATTATCATATGCATAAAATGTGAGTTTTCTGAGCATCGGTACAGTATCACAGAACATAATATCGCAATACTCATCAATATTTTACAATAAGAATAGATAACATGAATAAGTGTTATGTGAGTATGTCCCTCCCTCAGCTCTACTGAGTGTTTTAGTGTCTTTCAGCTCATTGTTTTGATTTCTTCCAACCCGCAGCTTTAATGTTTTGGTTCACCATCACAGCAGCAGCTGTTTTTCAGTGATAAATCTCCAAAACCAACTGTACACAACCTGCACAGCACCTAATGGGGTCCAGGCATATTCAGAAACGTTGCTGATGTTTGTGTCTGCTGGATGTGTAAATAGACAAGTGTTTGTTAGCATGTTTATTGTATCAACTTCAGAGGTGATATTATAATAATAATAATAATAATAATAATAATAATAATAATAATAATAATAATAATAATAATAATAATAAGCTTTATTTGTATAGCACCTTTCATACAAGAATTGCAGCCCAAAGTGCTTCACAGCAGAAACATAACAATTAGTACAAGATTAGAATAAGAGCATTTACAGTACAATAATCACAGTGATGATGTAAATGAGTCTGAAGTACCATTACAAAAATAGCAGAGTTAAAATAGTATGAAATAGCAGATAAAATAGCAGAAATGAAATGGCCAGAATTAAAATAGTCTAAAATAGAATTAAAATAGTATAAAATAACATTGGCACACCATTCTTGTAAATGTTTTAAACTATCAGGGCCATATTTTGAAAATATGAGATCAACAATGGGTCCCTGTTGCCCTTCAACTGGTTTACTCCCTTTGCTACCCATTCCTGGTAGTCTTTGGATTTACGTTTACAGTGTCAACCTCTTTATTGACCTTTTGAAGTATAAAACACAGACGTCTCCGTGAGTCCAGATTCTTTTGGAAAAATCTTGATTAAAGCCTGCTTCATAAACAAACCCCTGTTTGTTAAGTTTTATGAAACCTATCAGTTAAAGCCAGTTTTTCTCCAATATATTCTTTAATCTTTCACTTTTCCACTAATTGTGTAAAGAACATGTAAACACATTTATCAGAGAAACTTCCTCTTTTTCCCGTGGCAACACAGTCTATTTGATCTCAAGTATTTCAAAAATACACACATTCAATGTTAAACCAGTAATAATTCTCCATTAAAAGATATGAAATATCACCATTAAAAGGCTAAAGTAAAGAGATATGAAATATCACCATTAAAAGGCTAAAGCAAAGAGATATGAAATATCACCATTAAAAGGCTAAATTAAAAAGATATGAAATATCACCATTAAAAGGCTAAAGTAAAGAATATGAAATATCACCATTAAAAGGCTAAAGTAAAGAATATGAAATATCACCATTAAAAGGCTAAAGTAAAGAATATGAAATATCACCATTAAAAGGCTAAAGTAAAGAATATGAAATATCACCATTAAAAGGCAAAGATAAAAAGATATGAAATATCACCATTAAAAGGTTAAAGTAAAGAGATATGTTTTTAGCTTACTTTTGAAGATATTGAGCGAGCTTGCCTCCCTAATGTCTGCAGGTAAAGTGTTCCATAGCTTTGGTGCATAATTGCTAAAGGCTGCATCCCCAATTTTTTTTGGGATGTTTCTGGTAACATTTAATAAACCAGTAGTGGATGATCGTAATGTTCTTGGGGGCACATAGTTTATTAGAGAGTTGGCAGTGTAACTTGGTGCGGTTCCGTTTAGGGCTTTGTATACAAGAAGGAGGACCTTAAAATCAATTCTAAAAGTTACTGGAAGCCAGTGTAGAGCAGCTAACACTGGACTGATGTGGTCTCTCCACTTGGTTTTAGTCAGCAGCCTCGCTGCAGCGTTTTGGATGAGCTGAAGTCTCTCCGTTGTTTTTTTTGGGAGGCCGGTAAAGAGTGCATTACAGTAATCGAGTCGGCTTGAGATAAAAGCATGGATTAGTTTTTCAGCATCCTCTTGATTTATAAATTGTCTGATTTTAGCTATATTTCTAAGGTGGAAGAATGTCACCTTGTTTATGTGGGATTTAAAGCTTAGATCTGAGTCTATGATAACACCAAGACTTGTAACTTCAGGTTTAATCAAAGGAGTAAGTTTCCCCATGTTATTCAGCATCATCTCTCTTTTTGCTACAGGACCTACTAGTAGGATTTCAGTTTTGTTCTCATTTAATTTTAAGAAATTATTGCTCATCCATTTATTTATTGCTGACAGACAGGTGGTGATGGAGTTAATAGCTGTAGCATCATTTGGTTCAGCAGAGATGTACAGTTGCGTGTCATCCGCGTAACTATGGAAGCACACATTGTGTTCTCTAATGATGTCCCCCAGTGGTAGCATGTATAGGGAGAACAGTAATGGACCGAGGCAGCTCCCTTGTGGAACTCCAAAGTGGGCATCATGCTTCTCTGACACATGATCTCCAAGCCTGACAAAATACTTTCTCCCTTTGATATATGTTCTGAACCAGTTTAATACACAGTCAGAAAGACCAACCAGTTTTTCCAGACGATTAATTAGGATGTCATGGTCGATCATGTCAAATGCTGCTTTGATGCAGAGGACTGCGGAGGGGTGGGGTCAGTGTTCAGTAGTTGGTTAATAGTCGAGAATAGTATTCTAGAATTTCCAACATTCTCTGAGATAATCTTAGAAAAGTAATCCTTTCTTGCCAGCTGCATTGCTTTACCATAGGCAGCCATGGATTCTTTGTAGATATCATAGTTAACTGTGAGCTTAGTTTTCCTCCATCTTCGTTCAGCTGCTCTACAAGTCCTCTTAGTCTGAGTAACATTGCTGTTGTTTAACCATGGGGAGATTCTGTCAGTGGATTTCTTTTTTTTACCTTTAATGGAGCAACAATATCCAGGGTAGATGACAAGGTGTTGTTTAGATTTTCAACCATGAGATTTAAGGAGCAGTCTGAGCATGGCTGAAATGATCTCATGATGTTAGAGCAATGTTTCCTCTGCTGTGTCATCTAGTATTCTTTTTTTGACCACTGTCTCTCTTTTGGTCTTTGTTAAGATTAGGTCAGCATCAAAAAACACACAGTGATGGTCAGATATTGGTAATTCGATTACTGAGACCTTATCGATGTCCAGCCTTGTCGTTATCACTAAGTCTAGCGTGTTACCATGCTGATGAGTGGGTTCACTGATATTTTGTTTTAGATCAGTAGCTGTCTAGTAACTTTTCAAGTTCAATAGTCTTGGGATCATTCTTCTTATTTACGTGAATATTTCGGTCTCCATGCAGGATTATTCTTTCACATCTAGTGATGCTGAGTGAAATCAGGTCTGAGAATTCCTCTAGAAATAGTGCTGAATATTTTGGTGGCCTGTACGATGTGATGATGAGCAAAGATAATTCTGCTTTGAGCTCAATAGCTCAATATTCAAATTATGTAAATTCACCCAGGTCAATGTCATTACATACAAGCGACGCAGATAAGATAGCGGCAATCCCTCCACCTCTCCCATTTTGTCTGACTGCCTGATAGTATTTATAGTTGTCTCAGTCAGTGTTGCCACACCAGTAATGTTGTTTAACCAGGTCTCAACTAGAAACATACAGTGCAAATTCTTTTGAACTATCATATCATTAATCAAAAAAGATTTGGTAGCTAGTGATCTGACATTCAGAAGAGCCACTTTCAGCTGCAGGGAGTCTGTGACAGGAGTCAAAGCCGGTCCTGGCTGTGCACTGATATATCTAAGATAACCAGACGCAGTGCGTGCTGAGCGCTGATTATTTAGTCTGGTAGTAGTCAAGACAGGAACGGCATGACCAGTTTGGGGGGGGTGATGTCCTAGAGTGTCAATGAGCAGGCTTTTGGCATAAGCCGAGGGGGAGGTGTGGGGGACGTCCGGGAGGGGGGAGAAGAATGGGGGATGATGGTGGGGTATGATGGTTTTGAGCGGGGGGTTATTTGAGGTGTCAGTTTAAGGCCACCTTTCACCAATTTGTTCACCCTGTCGCTAAAAGGGAGGAAGGGAGAGGAAGATGAAGAAGAAGGGGAGGGGAGGGGGGAGGGTGTCTCAATGCTACTCCACAAAATTTCAACTTCATTCATGTCTGGTGGTGGAGTTGAGGGACTGGGGTCCTTGGTGTGCAGGCTTGTTGTGGCTAGTACTGCAGCAAAGTCACTTGCTCCAGTTGTTTGGACGTCATCATGGTGGTTATCTGGTGGTGTGGGGGATGGTGTCTCCTTGCATTTAGCCAAAGTCGGGTGGCTAATGGCGTGATCTATATTGGAAGCGAACAGTTTTTCTCCAGATCTGTTTAGAGAAAATCCATTTCTTCCAAAAAGGCCTCTACGCTGCCATAACAGATTGAAGTTGTCAATAAAGTTCACTTTGTGCAGGGGACAGGCAAATGATAGCCACCTGCTGAGCGCCAACATTCTGCTAAAACCATTCACTCCTGACCTGGCTGGTGGGATGGGACCACTGATGTATGTTTCAATGTCTTTAGAGCCTACATCTTTTAGCAGTTCAGTAAAGTCACGTTTTAGTGTTTCCGTTTCTCCCCTTGAGATATAATTATTCCCGGCATGAATAATAACCTTGTTCACAGATTTGTGGACAGGCAGCATTTCTGGAAGTTTTTCTGTTATGTCACAGATCATTTCATCAGGGAAGCAGTATGTTAATGGTATCTTTCTTACTGTTAATGTTAATGCCTGATACAGTAGAGTGGTCGATAATTAGCGTTGCTGGCTCAGTGATCTGTGGTCCTCTGTTTGGCGCACATCCTCGATCCGCTGTTTGCTCAGTGATCCGCTGATCGTCCTCCGTCAGCTTCTGCGGTCCTCTGCGTCTCGTTCTGCCCGAATGGCGCGGGACTGACAGGCGAGCTGGGTCCTCCAGCGGCGATCCAGGCTCGGTTTGTATAGGTAGGAATCTGTTTTCCAGCTGTAGAGACATCAGTGGCGGCGGGGCATTCCTTGCCGTGTTCACTGCTACAATCCACGGTTGCGCAGCGGGGGATGATGTTAGCCGTTACCGGCATAATGGCAGCGGGGGCCAGTCTCTTTCTGTCAAGTCGGGTTCTTCTAGTTTGTTAGGGGTGGCTTTAAGTTCTGCTCCACGCTTATTCCAGACGTGACTGTTCTCCGGGGCAAGCTGTAGCTTCACCTTTGGGGTCCATTGTATTGTTGTATCCTTCTCTTCTAGATGAAATATCTTTGCCTGAAGTACTACAATCTTCTGTAGATGTCCACGGCAGTCCGTGCAGGGGGGCATATCCGTGAAAATTAAATTAATATTAGCAGAAAGATGCAAGCAGAGGTAAGCAGGGGCAAGAGCTAGCAGAAAAGCGTCCGCACAGAAAGAAAGCAGGAAGCACAAATTGATTATTACATTGATTATGTCAATGTTGTGATCATAGCTTGTTTCTACTGCCCCCAGTGGTCACATCTTTTTCATTGTTGGTTTAACCTAGGGGTATCGAACATGCAGTCCGGGGGCCCGTCAGAGGGTCCATTCCGGCCCACGGGATGACTTTGCAAAGTGTAAAAATGTGTTGTTTTGATTTCATAAAGTAAAATACTCTTCCAGATACCGGTGATGAAGTGTGTTGTGCCTTTGTAGATACACTGTGATCTGTAAGTTGTAATGCACATGTGTAAAGGATAAACTGAGGCATAATATTGTTAAAATTGCACCTTTTCTTAAGAAATGTCAGGTTGTTCATAATGTTTTGTAAAAAGATAGTTAATTAAATGTGAACATTTTCAGAATGTACTGCACTGTACTTGCACTAAGACGAAGTTGGAGTTGTCGTTACTTATAGGTTATTATGCTGTGATGTTACTGGTCCGCCCCACAAATTGTGCTGCATGTGGCCCCTGAACTAAAATGAGTTTGACACCCCTGGTTTAACCTGTACAATCATTTTTCACCCAACTACATATTTTTTATATATTTTATATTAGGAATATAAGTTTAGTTAGACAATAATAAGACTGTATCGAGGAATTTATCGAACCTCGTAAGACATACGAGTTTCAGTGTGGAGAAGATGTTCGATCACTTAAACCTTAATAAAGCTCCATTAGTATCTGTATCTGTATCTGTCGACTGAAACCTGTTGGATGGTTGAATACTCACTTTCCAGTCCTGCTGTGAAACTTGGATTCTTCACTGAGTAATTGATGGATGATGAAATGTTTATTGAATTATATGTCTATTAGCTTCTAAGGACTTTATTTAGAGTCGACCTCATCCCAGAGGCAGCCATTGTTTTATGACAAACAGCAGGAGTGTGTTCATCTGCCCAAACAATAATGGCTCCACCTGTCGGAACACAAAGTGGGTCATAAGGGCAGCCATATTGGTGGCTGCCACCTCAACTTTTATCTCTGCTTAAAGTGTAAGAATCTTTGTGTTGGACACCCTGCTGGACATGAGCCGTATGTTCCAGCTTTTCCTTCTGATTAAGCCCTCCTTCAGATTTATTGGCCATGGGAAATAATGGGAAACACAGCGAATGTAGAAGTTTAAGGCCATTACTCATGGCTTTTATTGGCATGGGCTCTGTCTGGCACACAGCCAGTGACCTGCACAGAGGACAAAGCAAGTAACGCCTCTCCTGGCTTCTGGCAAGGAAAAGCAGCAGTGAGGGGGTGGCAGCAGAGAGGGGGAGAAAGTGAGAGAGGAGATGTGGCAGCACTGTAGGTGGGTGGTGCGAGGATCGAGGAGACGGAAATGGTTTAATAATTTAGAAAAGCAAAGAAAAAATTCCACAGTGGTCCAAAATGTATCTCAACACATTTTTGCTATCCCCTTGTAATATAGAAAGGGGGTTAGAAAAAATGAAAGCAAACATCTAACAGGGATTTATAATGGTGTCTAGACAGAATAGTTGGTCCCCAAGGCAGCAGTGCAAAAATGAGCCCCTGTGTACTTTGTGATAAAACTAAAGTTCAGAGAGAAACGTGGGATGTATAACACTAAAATACAAATATTTAATAAACATAATAGTACATGTAACATTGTAAAGTTTAATTGTTTTGAGACCTGGAGCCCTCTTTCACAGATTTAACAGAACTTAACATTGTTTTATCAGCCTCAGGATCTTTCCCCATTTTAGGAGAATTGCTCATCAATATGATGAACTGATGACATGTTTCAGACATCAGAGGTCCAATGTATCACAAATATAAGTAACATCACCATGTAGGACAACGTAGTCTCGGAATGACGTTTTGGCAAACAAAAGGAACATATATTTGTTCATGCATTATATATTTTGTCACCTTCATCAAATGTGCAAGATCAGTCTGAAGAAAAGAGATGAGTTATGAATACTTTTCTTAATTTTACGTTGTAATAAGGTCAGAAGGAAATAAAACTATTTAAAGGAGCACTTCACACATGAAGTTCACTTTACTCATCACGATACATTGTAAATAGTTTTGTCTTCTGTGGCTTTGAAGGGAGCTTCGCAAAGTTTGAGAGAAATAACCCTGATGTCATTAGGGTTATGGAAAGATATTGAGCTTGATTATGATTATCATAAAATCCTAATTACTGGTAGGTGTAGATGCTGCAAAGGCGTTATTTTTACATGTTCTAAATATTTCTATCGCAGTTACACGAGTGCATCAGGTGAGATGTCAGAAGGAGCACAAAGATGGCAAACCTGTGAATAGTTGTAATTGGTTCCACTGGCATAGCAAACTGTATCATTCCTGCCTCAGTGTTTTCAACCTTTTCCTAATAAGGCTTTAGGCACATGCACAGAGTTATATTTAGTTCTGTAGCTCTTCTGTTGGTACAGAAGCATACATGTAGGCTCAGCAGATGATGATGTTAGATGTGCACACACACACACCTACACTGTCACAAGCACACATACAGTTTTCCCAACCTAAATCTTTTGGAGGTCAAGTCTCTGTTAATTGCTTTCCATGCAGTAGATGGATGGATCACAGCGTTAGAGAGATGAGGCTGCAAAGTGTCAGGAAAGGAAAAAAAAAGGCCAACACACACATCCAGGCAAACATGATATCAAAACACACAAAAAGTGGCATGGAAACAAACATAGACATCCAAAGCATGTGCACAAACACATACACAGTCTGGCACACATGCACGCCAGCAGAGACGGTTATCAGCCAATTAGCGCGACTAGCTGCGGGGGCTAACCTTATTGACATCGCAATGACAGTTTTCTAGTTTGAGTGGCACCGTCAGTCGTCCAGCCATATCATCCCGATTCAATTATAAATACACAGAAGCAGGGATACAACTTACAATTAGCCCAAGGAGTAAACGCTGAGCGGCCATATGTGTTATTGTTCGCCAATGGACCATGCCTCTTCCAAATGACTGACTGACTTGCTGGGTGAATGAATATCCCACATCATGTGAGGCTTAAAAAGCATAGAAATATACATAAAACAGAAACAATGGCGTGTTGGCGCTCAGCGGGAGGGAGGGATTACACAAGCTATTGTTTTGCTGCTCAATATTGGTCCTCCTCCAGTGCCATTGCTTTCTCTTACAGGATCAAGCTATCCTTTTTAAATATCACACTGAGAACAGAGCAGAAGAGGCTTTTAGAGAATTTGCAACGGCATCAATTCTTTATGTTTGTAATATGATGAAATTTAAGGCTACATGTGTAATAGGTTTCAGGGGGTGTTGAATATTCTTGGAAAATGAGCCTCAGGCTGGGCTACCCAACGACTGTTGCTCGTTTCAATAGCCAGGAGGCTCGGCTAACATAGGGGTGCAGAATTTCCTCAGCACACTTTTTACATTAAGCATGAGGTACAAGTAAAACCACATAAAACCAGCAGTTTTTTACTGTTCTAGAAATAAATCTTTATGACATTTTTCTTTAAAGTAAATAAGAGGCCTAATCTACTTTAGTGAATAAAGGGATAGATGTGCATTGGTCTAAACACATGCTTTATCTGACACTTTAAATTGGTTTATATCTGTCGTCTTAGTTCCTATATTCATGTAAATTACTTTTTCAAGTTTCGGTATTTTCGACAGTGCATCCATCCAGTCTTGGTAAATGTCTTTATGACATAACTCTAATGAAACGGTGCTTACAATTTAACATGACTTTGACTTAGGATATGATGATCACCTGCAGCACACAGTGTGTTCACTTTTATGTATCAGTGGAAACATATTTCCATAGCAGCACTATCTGTTTTGTAGCTGGAGGACATTATTTGGGAGAGTTGTGACGTAACCTGGAGCTAAACAGAGATAATAATAAATAAATAAACAGTCGATCTCTGTATGAGGAACACACAGTGTTCCGGCATTCACGCCTGCAACTGTTTTGATCTTCATTATCTGATTGGAGAACTAACTAGATCGAAAGATCCTGCGCAGCTCAGTTTGATTATATTTGCCTTCAAAGAAAAGTCGGGAGGGAAATTGCCATCCGCAGTGATTTGGAACAAAAATATGTTGGAAAGGTATGACGCGCACATGAAGAAGAACATGGATTATCCAGGAGACACATGACACTGGCAGTTCTCGTGCGTAAATGCCAAGAGTTGCATTGGACAGAATCAAAAGGGAGAGAGTGGGGGTGCCGCGACAGAGAGAGAGGGAAACTGACGGAACAGCGGAGCAATATAGTGAAGAAGAACCGGGAGAGAGAGAGCGCGCGACAGAGAGAGAGAGAGAGAGAGAGAGAGAGAGAGAGAGAGAGAGAGAGAGAGAGAGGGGGAAAACGAGAGAGAGGAGCTGCAAAGCGACTTGGTTGGCAGTGTTTGCCTCTGCCTCCCCAGCAGTGGGAGAGATGTGCGTAACATGCAGCGGAGAGCGGTGATTATCATCTGCGCGTCGCATCGCCGTGCGCACTCGAAGACGGAGACGCACCGAGGGGCGCAGCCCGCTCTGCCGAACCTGTCGTGCGCGAGACGCCAGCAGAGCCGACGACATACTCTTGAAGAAGGAGAAGTGGTGTGAGGGAACATGTCAGCCCTTCAGACGGTGATTGGGGGTTAATCGCCCTTCTATTTGGAGCGACTCTGACGCACCGGCGCCGAATCAAGAGCGCGTATTTTTGTTGTTATACGGAATCCCAGCCCACTTTATCACATCTAAACTGGACTATCAAGTGAGGATTTTGCATGAAAGGGATGAATGCTGAATTACATGGCCAACAGAATATGAGTCAGCGCGTGTCTGTAAGCTGAGGTGGAGTGTGTCTCTCCCGCTGTACGGCTGTCTCGCTCCGCCACAAACCTTCCTACGCCAGGATGCAGCTGCTCCGAGTTGCGTGGGCACTGACCGGAGCAGCGATCTGCTGCTTTCTCCTTCTCCTTATTCACTCCCACCTGCTCAAAGAAGGTAACCACTCGGAACTCCACTAACATATATGTCACTTTTACACTGTTTTAATGCGCCATCGCCTTCCATGTAGTTTATATGAAGTTTCCCGTAACAATAATTCCAATGCGGAGTGTCCGTGGCTTCGGCGCAATCGTAATCACATATCGACTTTTTATATTAGTCACTGTAAAATAAAAAAATCCAATCCAAACAGCCCTAAAGCCGTTCAGTTTGTATGAGGCACAGATGCTATTGTGATTTCCCTTATCAACAAGTCATTCGCTAGAGGGTGATCGATTGATCAATTTATCTCAATCGATCACCCTCACCAATAAATAAGTTCAAGTAGTGCAGGAAAAAAAATCAGTCGACATGCAGTTCACTGTTTGTATAGAATAATGATGTATTGTAAACGTTTTCAATAGATGGCACTAGAGTCTAGCTTTAGGGTAACATTGAGGTCAATTGGTTCTAATGTTCCATTTATTGTGTTTTCTGTGCCATATATGTTCAAACCGGGATACAGTTCAATCCCGATCATCATTCTCACACACAGCGAGGCTCGGTGCTTACATACACTGTGAGTCTCTGTCGTGGCCATGCTGTATGGATGTCACAGCCTGCGGACAAGGCTGCATTGTGGCAGGTGGTTCAGCTTTTTTTGAGGTGATTAATTGAATTGCATTCGCTGACATTCAGCTGAATTCTGGCGATGATCAGAAACCAAATCTATCCTGATGTTTCAGTGTGTAACAAATCATTAATTCCACATACAATTTAGCATAATAAATACACATGATACCTGTCTACTGGGAGATCTTCACACAGAGGTTGAGTACACTTACTGCTCAAACTCCTTATGAAAGTCAAATGGTGTAACCCAGGAAATGTTCTGTACTGTATGAACCTGGCAAAAAAAACAGCACTTAATATTCCATTTGTACATGTATACCCCAGGGCGAGCAGAGTCTATTTGGCACTTAGGAACTGTCATGGGTTCTCTTTGTGCTGGTTTTCGAGAAGCGTGGCATGGAATGGCCTGCCATCCCCTCCCAGCCTCCGGCTCTGGGCAAATATTCAGGTCAAGCAGTGGCAAAGACTCTCTCCTCATCGGGGTGAGTCCCTGACTACTGCAGGGTGGGAGAATGCCCAGCCATACTGAAGAAGGGAGGAAAAAAACTTGTCTGTCAGCCAAAATGGGGGACAAAGGGGGAGTTCAGGATTTTGTACTGGCACATGTCCCAAAGCCTTCGTTTGGAGTTTTAATTTACATGCTAGCTTTTTCCACAGAGGTCAAAAAGAGGATTGTGTGGCCACCTAACGATACAAAAAAGTGCTGCACATGGCTGTGTTAATGCGAGGTACTCATTAGATTCAGGCCATCAGCATTGTTGAGCTTGTCGACTGGCAAGGCAATATTTTTGACCTTCACCGCTGAGCTGTTTGTCTGTATCATGTTGTGCTTTTACGCCGACGAGTTTTTTTCCCTAAGCCTGCCTTTTCTTCGATTTCAAACTGGACACCGAATAGCTTTTGGCTTTGGGGGGGGGGGGGAAGGGGGCTGCAATTAAAGTTGATTATGGTTCATATTGAAATCTACTAGAAAGAGGTACTCAAAGGAGGATTGAGAATATGCTCACTTTGGGCTACAAGAACGGCCAAGGTCAAAGCCAGCTGTGAGGGCTATTAATATGAACTGATAACATGAATTCAAAGGACTGCATTAGTGACAATCTTTTGGGGATGAGAATAATGAAAGGCATGCACAAGGGGCCTGGAAAAGAACAGACACCCTTTAATCGTCTCTCACATATGCCTTCATTAGAACATCAGGGTTGTGCTACACAAGCTTCTCCAATGGGAGTCTCCTATACAGAACAAAAGGAAGAGGTAACATGTATTTTTAGAATCTGTGTTCACATGCATGTTGGTGTGCGAGTTATTCCTGGTGGTATGTTATCTGAAGGTAGCTTTCATCCTCTTAGTATTACATCATCGTACCAGTAAAGGCTAGCTAGCACAAGATCCAGGATGGTGGTTTTGGCAGCCCGTTACAGAGCCCAACACACCAGCAAGTGTATTTTTGGGAGTCGTACACCTCATTGTGTCAGCCCTCTTGCATAATGTGACACGGGATCTCGTGCAATGAGAAATGAGGCTGGATTGGGATTTGAAACGTATTAAAACATTATGCATAGAGAATGTAGATGAATTTTGCGCCATAAATTTCTCACACTATACACTTCAATAATTCAGGCAATGGAGCAAATCCCATTTTACTCTTTATTGGCCGAGATATTTGTCACATGGCAATAAAAAAAGTCTGACAGGTTCATGGAATAGTTTTGTGGTATGGGGATTTCTCTGGTGAATCCAGATAAATCTTCTTTTTGGCATAAAATTAGGTAAAATATTGAGTTTTGTTGCACAAAATGAGATAACTGTAAGGAACTCACTGTGCATAAAGGAGGGCAGCTTTTACAAAACATCAATAGTGTAAAGCTACTACACAAAATCAGCATCACGTAGGATTCATTTATATTGTCAATGAAGGACATTATTGTAGAAAAGTATTTCCTTAAGTGCTGTAAGTCATGAGGAAACGTTGGGGCTCAGCTATAGTGGAGATAAATGAAATCGATTAGAATGATTTGTCTGTATCTGCTTTTTGATGTATATGGCACCATGGTGGTAATCTTTATCTAAGACAGAATGATCTTGGCTATTACCAATAAACGTCTTGTGTAGCAAAATCCATTTTAGTGCTTTTGCTTTTAAAATAAACACCTTCATAAGTATCTGAGAAAACAGACTGCAAAAGACAGAAGATACAATTTGATTTTAAGGAGGTTTTGAGTAAGCCAGCACTTCTAGACATGTGGTGCTATGAAGAGAGTCCCTGGTAAATCCCTCTACTAAACTCCCTTATAACTAGTAGACACCGTCACTGTTTCATACTTCAAAGAGAGGCATATTGCCTAACACGCCTCTGTGGCAATGACAAATGGAATTGGCATATTTTCTCTTTTTTATTCATTCATAAAGCGTTGTGTCTGCACACCCCAGTGGCCTCTTAATGTCCTCTACCTCCCACAAACAGGCAACCAGTCTGCCTGACGACTGCAGTTATTGATCCTCAGGTAAAACCACAGGGTGAGCCGTAATGGGCCCAAGTGGCAGAGATGTGTATTCATACACTGCGACCTGACATCAGGCGACCAAAATCACTTTCCAGTTACCACAGACAGAAGTGCTTTCAGGGTATCCTCTTTTTTTAAAGATATGGATTAGAATGGCATTCTGTGGCATGACAGCTCTGCTTGGGGCAGCCTCAGGCAGATTTGGGTCAAGCAGTAGCAAACGCTTGGTGCCATGCACGTTCGTGGCCCGTGGAGAAAGGGAAGCCCTGTCACGTCTTTAAACACAAGTTTGGAAAAGGAAGGCACCGTGTGTCTGCACTCCCACGTAGCTTCTGTCTGTCACTATTTCTTGGTTAGCCTGAGCTGCTCTCCTTAAGGAAAATGGATCCACAGCTACAAATGCATAGCATGTTTGGCTTTCTGCACCAGAGTTTCCAAACAGTGGATGGTTACGTAAGATACGGAAGCACTGCGACACAACTGTTATTTATACTGGCAGTTGTTACTGTTTTCCTCTTTATGCTACACTATTTTGTTTTTCCAGATTTATTTGTTCTTACTAAACAGATTTCAGTGCAACCAGACAATTTCATCGTGCCATCTGTGAATGTTTCGTTTTTCTGTGGGAATATGATATTGTGTTTGTGCGAAAGAAGCAGAATGCTGAGTACACAGTTGTTTAAAAAGGCGTCGTTGTTTGCCAAGCATCACCTGTATCTTAAAGATGTAGATTGTTTTAATTACAGTTAAAGGAGAGTGAGCTGCAGTATGGGCTCTGACTTAAATATGACTCAGACAGGCACAGTCATTAAGTATTTCTTCCTTTTTAGGCATCTATTATTAATCTACCGAAAGGAGGGATTTTAGAGAATTTAGTCCCGAAGCGCAGTTTGAGGCTAAAGAGACATAAAGATAATATGCATGTTTTTAATGCTGCAGTAATACTCCTTTAGCATACTTGAAGCAATGTCACAATCACCGTGTTTTTCTTGGCAAATCCTCAGTGATGTAAAATCCCCCACAGCAACGGTACAAGTAAGCATTCATCTGCATGTAATCTGCTGTAAACTGATTTAAATTGAGTACAATTTATCTTTAATGGTCAGTATCAGCTGTAATCCATAAGGGCTCATTAATCAATTGCTTAATTGATTAATTACTTAAAGGGTTTGTTAATTAATTCACTTTGATGAATCAATCCCAGCTGCAACAGAAACCTGCGGTGGTTTTACAAGGTAACCCGAGCCTCCTCCTGAACGACCCCCTGGGTTCCTGCCTCCAGAAGCACTTTTCATCTCTGTGCGTGAAATTCCAATATTTACTCATTGCACTCTTTTCACTGTTCCTATTGATTATGGGACAGTTAAAAGTGTCCACTGTTGCACCCAGTTTACCTAAAGTCCTATTGATTGCTTTTTGGCAGTGCTGTGGGACAATAAAAAAAAGGCAGTGGTTGAATTTAGACTCTAATGAAAAGCTGGCTGTGAGGATCCTCTCTAAGTTCTAGCTTTTACTGGAGAGACTCATTGGCCTTTGGAAATAGTGATGTCAGAAAGACATCGACCTAACACACTTCATTCCTGCCCTTCCACCCATGAAGTACCGTCTAAAACTCCCCGAGGCCCAACCAATCCAAGCCTGAAGACACAGAATTGAGCTACTCTGTAAAACCTTGAATCAGCAAGGACATGCGATGCTACGTCTTCCATCCTCGGGCGCATTAACGTAATACAGATGCTGCGGATAAAATGTGTAAAGCATGCAGTAAATTGTGGCACAGATCAGCAAGCTAGTGCAGATTGCTAGATGTTGTTCTTCCTGGATGTAAGATGTGGGGAATTGCATTAAGGATTGAGGGATTTTAATAACTGCAGCTGTATCTTTAATTAAATTCAGTAACCAGGGAACGTGTGCCGGTCACTGCGATAGAGCTAGGCTCTATAAATGACTCATGTGAATGTATGTACACGCACATATACAAGATTGGATGGAGGAGGACCGATGTTTGGCAGACGACGCACACACACACAGGACAAGAAAATGGAGGGCCAGTAATTTGAGAGGTTAGAGACTAGTGAGGCCATTTGTCTATCGAGTGTCAGCTGGAGGGAGAAAGATCCTCTCAGATCAGCGTTTTCCTCCGAGGAGGGCGGATTCCTCTGGCTCATTCTTGCAACACTGGCAACATGTCCATCATGACCATCTCTCAAAGAGATCGTTCCTCCCCTCGGATGATCTAACCCAAACTTGTAGTGTATTCATCAAGATACACAAGCTCAAAGAGTGCTGATTTAAGGGATCTGAGCCTTGGACCATTCTATTCATAAACTCACTCTTCAGACTATTGATTGCGTGACCCAACAGGCTGCTTGAGTGTGACACATTCCCGAGGTAATAATGGGTGAGAAGTGCGCTTACCCTTCTGAGGTTTTAAATTTGTGATTTCCTGCGTTGTCAAAGGTAGAGATGAGGTCATCCCTCCATTGGATCAATGACAGTCTCTGTTCATCTGGCTGATCAATAGCTACTTAAGAAGTTTGATCTTCTTTGTGCGTGAGATCGCAGTCATTTAAACAGATTTAGAAACAAGGTTTTCTGTCTTCACAAAAGCTTGGCCCTGGAGGCCATCGTGACACAAATGTGGTGACTGTGATAACAGGCTTGGTCATGCTTTATGGATCCACTGCGTTAGGAGCGTTTTTCCATTTCCATCTGACAGAAATGTAGGTTTAATCTTGCATTAGGTTGGCTATAGTGCATTAACTTTTTGTGTCAAACGGGCAGAATATTACTGATGCCATGCTGCTCCACTGAAACAAATTGCATGTTACTCTTTAGAAAACTAATGGAGGCTTTATCGATTCGAACAAGACCAGCCACTTGCTTTATCTCGGCTGTCAGATTGTGTCTAAAGTAATTTCATAAAGATCATTATTTTCTTTCTCGGGATGTCTTGCAGCTAAACAAGATCCTCTTACCTCCGTTCTTGCCTTTTGTATTGCTTACGGCGGCAACTCTTATGGCCCAATTGAAAATGAATTAGAATAGAATGACACATAATGAAAATCACTAAAAAACATTGGCACGTCACATCCCCTTAGCTTGTTGCCCCCTTGAATAGATTGCTTGTGGGGTTGCAATTCCTATTCTCCATCTAACGCAGTGAGAGAAAATGGGTTTAGCTCACTGTAAAGGACAAGCCATAACATTATGGGTCATAACGAGCGGTGCCACTCATTTATCTTCTAATGCCATTATGGCGTGCGGAGGGAGAGGTGCTGACATGGATGTTAGTCATGCAACAAAGCGAGATAACTCATCGCGTTCGCCGCACCTATGGTGATCATCATTGACATAATTGATGTAGCTGGTGAGCATCATAGGGTGTATTCTAACAGGTTGCTTGAATAACATTATTCAAATGATTGCATGTGTTATCTTGGAACCGCCATTTGTTTTATGAAGTTGTGAAGTAGTTTGAATGCAGAATCCGTGATGCGTGAAATTCAAAACACAGAAGCGGAACCTGCTATCACTCTGGGGTTGAGTGATGGGTCTCGTAGTACACAGACTAACACCAACTCAGTGTAAATTATTAAAGTTTTACGATAGGTAAAGCAGATGTTTTACTTTGAAATTGTGCTCTGCTGAGAAAGTGCAGAGTTTCAAGTCTTCATTTTTGGCTGCGATTATACGTCAAAGTGCAACGCCATTGTTTTTGTATCTGTCGGAGAATAGCTTGAGCTTGAGCAGAATCTCCAGCCTCTCTCTCAACATCTGTTAATAGCCCTTATTCTTTACAGTTACACCGTTACTACATATAGTTTAATGCTTATGTTTACAGCCCTGTCGATACAACATCAGGGGTGGGGGGGGAGAAAAACAGCCGGCGAATCTGCTTCATCATAATCATTACGCTCCATTCCACATGGGGGAGAGGAACTTCATTATTGTACCTGCAGGGACTGTTAAAACCAAACTCATGAATACAAAAAGCTTTCTTCCGTGATGTGTTGTGTCTTTACAGTGCTGCCGCTAGGGAATTCTTAAAGTAACACTCTTCACTTAAAAGTAATACATATAGTAAACAAAGTGTGTACACAATAATTGACAAGTTATGCCAAAACCAGCTGTCTGTATGAGCTCAAATACAAGAATGTATAAGGTGCAGGTGACTCACTGCTATTTCAAAGCTAGTGTTTTATCATACGAGGAGTAATGCACATTTTTCTATTTGGTATGCATTGATGTGACACGTCGTTTCCCCTTTCATAACATTGACTTAGCTAGCCTCCTTCTCTCTTACGGTGGACCCGATTTTCCATATTTCAGAGGTTATTATCACCAAGAAATTCACAGTGAGGGTATGAATCAGACGTACCCTAGATAGCATTTCACCACACAGTGTGAAACACAAAAAAAGGTGGAGAAAAATCACATTTTAATAATGATATGTATTCAGCAAATGAAATATGCCAGGCTTGCACATTTGCCTTGCTGAACAGACAAGTATATTATGCCTTATGCACCGCCACATAAGCCCAAGGATAATACCACATCCAATGAGTTGAAAGGAAATGGGGCTTGTGGGATGCAGGAAACAGAATGCCCTTGCTTAAATCAAACAGCAGAAGAAGGAAACATTGACATATAGGTCCTGTTGGTGCGATTTACCTCCTGCATGTGCCTCCGAGCACATCTGTACCGGGAGCTTGGCATGTAAACACGCAGCCTCTTTTTTTTTTTTACAGATAAACGCCGGCGCCACAAACGTCAAGTTAACATGCACAGAGGGGTAGCGACAAATACAAATGCAAACATATGCATGCAGACACACTCGAATATACACCGGAGCTTGACAGACTGTATGCACAATCTCCTGTTTGCTTTAGTACATTGCAAAGCAAATTCCTGTAGCTCCAAGTCTAATTTAACAAACTGTGTGTGTGGGAAGTTTCATCATACATTCCGAAAACACAGTCTTCTTCAAGATAGTGAATAAATGCTGCGAGCAAGTATAGATGTGCACACACAGGCACAGAAGCAGCCGCGTATACATATGCATACACGGCCACAAAGGGTCACTTGCACACACGCACACAGTGCGGCAGGTTCTTATGGGACTCTGGAGAGGATGAATTATTGCTGCAGAGACCTCACACATACACACAGTCCACATTGAAGCACGCGCACAACAGAAACAACACACACACACACACACACACACACACACACACACACACACACACACACACACACACACATCGAGGGATCACTGAAGCAGTCTTGTCAGAGATGGAGATGTGTGTGTGGAAGGAAAAAGTCTGCGGCTTCTTCTACATGTCAGCAGCTTGATAACCTGACACATAACACACACACACACACACACACACACACAGGCCCATCTGACTCGCAGGCAGACAAAAAGGCAGAACTGACATCATGGAGGCAGAGCAGAAGTAAAACCAGTTACATCTCACCCTTAATAGTGTCTGATAGGTAAACAGAGCATAGCCACCCACCTGCCTTTTGGCCCAGGTGGAACCACTTGAGCAAATTGCCTCCTTAATTGATGGACTTGAACTGGTTGCTGTGTGTGTGTGTGTGTCTGTGTGTGTGTGTGTGTCTGTGTGTGTGCGCGCGCTGAGGTTTCTGCCGGTGCCTGTGGCTCAGGGAGCAGTAATAGTGGAAAGAGAAATCTGTCAGCTGGTAATGAAATAATTGGCACAAATGGTTACACATGCAGGCTCCCGTGCACACAATTGCACTAATACACGTAAATACACACACACACACATACACACACACACACACAGACACACAGACACACACACGTGCACGGACGCAGACTTCTCATTTTGCACTCTCTTGTGCGAACCCGTCCTCAAACGCACACACGCAGCTCTAACCATGAGTACAGATCACAGTGTGGTGACGGAGCCTGATGCACCATGTCCTCTCACCCAGTGGTGCTCTCATGTAGCGTTGAACTTTTGATAAATAATCATCAGTAATGTAGATTTATAACTAAGTGGTAAGTTTAGAAAATGACCTTTAAAACCAGGAAAAGGCATCACGCCATATTACGATATCAAAACTCTAAGAAGATATCTAGTTTTATATCTGGATATTGATATAATTCTTATATATTTCCCTCTCAGTATATGCAGAATATATACACCGGGAGTAGAGTGATGACGGAGGAAGAGGCGAGAGAGAGAGAGAGAGAGAGAGAGAGAGAGAGAGAGAGAGAGAGAGAGAGAGAGAGAGAGAGAGACAGAGAGAGAATGAGACAGACAGAGAGAGAGAGAGAGAGAGAGAGAGACAGAGAGAGAGAGACAGAGAGAGAGACAGAGAGAATGAGACAGACAGAGAGAGAGACAGAGAGAGAGAGAGAGAGAGAGAGAGAGAGAGACAGAATGAGACAGACAGAGAGAGAGACAGAGAGAGAGACAGAGAGAGAGAGAGACAGAGAGAGAGACAGAGAGAAAGAGAGACAGAGAGAGAGAGACAGAGAGAGAATGAGACAGACAGAGAGAGAGAGACAGAGAGAGAGAGAGAGGGAGAGAGAGAGAGAGAGAGAGAGAGAGAGAGAGAGAGAGAGAGAGAGAGAGAGAGAGTCACAGGTTGTTGCCGATGGGTTGCTTCCCGAAATAAATTCTTTTTGAGGGAGGGTTACCATGGCAACTCAGGTAACGTCAGACAGGGATTGGTTTTGCTAGTAACCTGCACAGTGCTGAGGGAGTGTGTGTACAGTTTCTATCCATGTAAGATCTGGTTCGATACACTATCTGGGATTATTATCCAGAACTGTATTTCATCAGAGGGATAAAAACTAAGATTATTAGTCAAACTTCTGTCAAATCATTTTTGTAAAAGAAGCCAAAATACTGGCTGTTGCTAAGAGTTCATCGGTACTTAAGATGCTTATCGCTGTCATTATTTTTGAGATGGCGCGGCAGAGGTCATAGGTCTTTATCTATTTGTGATGTTAATGTGCTCAGTGTCGAAATTACTGCCAACCAAGAGTCGAACTCTGTTCCCCCGAAATGTCAGAATACGTTTATAAGAAATAGAAAAAAGATAATATTCCCTGTGTTTTACATTCAAACAGTGGTGGTGGCAATACTGCAATGTAAGGAAACTTCCTTAGAAATAAAAGTCCTGCATGAAGAATGGCACTTAAATATACATAAGTATTAATATTAGCAATGATGTACTTAAAGTAAAACTAATTTTAAAAAGCCCCCTTCTATATATATTTTAATATGTTTTTTTTTGTTTTTTTTGCATCTGATAAAACTGTAATATGTTATATTATTGTATCGCTAAGGCATTAATGTGTAAGTAACATTTTACTGTATAAAAAAGCAAATCATTTATTTTATCATTTTAATGCTTTTATTGATTTTATTGTCAGTTCTTTGTCATTTCAACAAATACAACCTCATAGAAATCAACATCATTTAGGAGTTCATGCAAAAGCTCAAAATATGATCTTATTCAAGTGTCTTTTAAAAGTGCTCTATAAATAAAATGTATTATTATTATTACAAAATAACTTCTAAATGACGCCATATCTAATCCTAAAATACTTTATTATAACGAGTCTTGAATGGCATCTTGTATTGAGTAATAAATACCAAATATTATATCCATTGTTCCTAAATGCGTTGTTGTCTGGACTGTTGAGTTGAATAACTTCGGGGTCAAAGGTGAAATGCGTTAATGATGCATTTAGAACCATTTGCAACATTACTTTGAGTGCACATGTTGTCTTTATCTCATTCATTCTATTTAACCGTTTCTACAAAAGCCAATATATAAATAGTCGCCTTAATGAATTCTCATTCAAGCTGATGTCACATTTCACTGTGCGTGAGGCTGCAGCAGATTTGAGTCGAGAGCCGGTCGCATTTACTCAACCTTCTCAAAATAGCTCCATAATGGTGCTTGGGCAAATACATGTGTCTTGTAGTGTAGCCCTCTGGAAGTGAGAGGAGACAGAGGAGAGGGCACAGGGAGAGAGAGAGAGTGTGTGTGTGTGTGTGTGTGTGTGTGTGTGTGTGTGTGTGTGTGTGTGTGTGTGTGTGTGTGTGTGTGTGTGTGTGTGTTTGTAATAAGATGGAGATGTAGAGAAGCTGCTCCAGAGAGAGCCTCCGTAGGGGGCTTTATACGGTTGTGTAATGTCTGTGCAAGTGTGTGTGCAGGCAGGCAGGTGTTCCTCCATGCTTCCTTGCATGTATATATATATGTGCCTATATGCAGTTGTGTGTCATTACAGACTCCAATAAATGTGCGCAATCCTGTTGTGTGTGTGCGTGCGCTTAAAAGCCTGCAACACAGCCAGTCAATAATTAGCTCAGACAGCAGAGGGAGGACGACGAGAGAAAATACAAGACGAAGAAAAATAAAAGATAATAAGAGCAGCAAGTGTAGCTGAGTCCCCCACACACCCACCCTCTGGTTACCGGGGAAATCCAGATAAGGATGTTTCCACTCTTATTCTGCTAACAGGGCTCTGCATTGGCTCTGACAGAGCCTGAATACCAATTACACTGCTCTGGCACCTCTTCTGCTGGAGATAGAGACAGAAATAGGGGTTGTGGGAGCAAGACAGAGCGACGGGAGAGGGACGGAGGGAGAGATGAATGCAACGTACGAGAGGGACGGAGTGGATATAGCTGACTATATAGAATAACGACAAATGGGAGTGCGCAGATAAAGGGAAGAGAAAACAGTGCAGAATAAGGGACTGTGTGTGTCTTTCGAATGGGGGAGAAGAGGGGGATAAAAGTATGAAAACAGGGAGTGTTAAGAGCAGTAAACAACTGGCACTTAACTCCCTCAACACTCCCTCTGTCCACAACATCTCATTCTGTAAAGTGAGCACAACAAGGTGCCCCCCTACTGTCCAGGAGTTTTTTCCTATGAAGTTAAAACGACGGCTGACCATCGGCTGGTAATAATAGCGGAGGCCTGCCTCTGGTGTTGAAGCCGATGAATAATTTATCATTCATGCCGCGCCGCAGTGAGCACATAGTCTCCTTTAAAGCACATTGACTGTCTGTGCTCCAGCACTAGCCCCTGGCTTTATTACTAATGCACACACATGTGGACACACACACACATTAGAATACACACACACGTTCATAAATGGAGAACTTGCTCTACATACTTGACATGCTCTCTTCTTATTCCTGCTTCCCTATTTCCTCATCCTTTGTTATGCAAAAAGATGTTTCTTTAGTACGCGGCGCTGCTTCCTCTGTAAGTGTGTTGCCAAAAGCTCAAGTGCCGGATGAGAATTGTGGTTGTGATGAACTCTTAAAAAGGAAAAAATAACTGGACGTGGATGTGCTCAAGTCCTCCCGAGTCTAGCGACAATGAAGAAGGCAGAACGCTCTTTAACTCCCTAGAGCACGAACATTGTGTCACTACTTGCTGTGATATACAATGCCTTCCTCTATCTCGTTTTCCTCTCTCGCCTCCTTCTCTCACAGCAGTTTTTTATTTGTATTTATTTTTTATAGCAGGAGTCAGTTTACCTTTGTGACTGGCACAAAGACTTTGAAAAGCAGCAACTGTGCCGAGCCATCAGCTCCCGCTCATCCAGTTATTGTGGAATGATGTGTGTGTGTGTGTGTGTGTGTGTGTGTGTGTGTGTGTGTGTGTGTGTGTGTGTGTGTGTGTGTGTGTGGGGCACATCGCTCTCTGCTGCATTGGAAGTTATTGTCCTCCTCACATGTGTTTGACTGTGCATTTTAAACTGGGGGGGGGGGGGGGGGGGGGGTTTGTTGAATGGAATGATGTGTTTTCCTGCAGTAAGCAGGTGTAAACAGTGACTTCATGTTAACACGTGGGATTAAGTTCATATCTGTGTCTGTAAAAACTGGCATGATGGGTAATTGGTTGTATATGATTTATTGCACAAACTTAAGCCAATCAGATTATAATATATAACTGATAGCATAACTTCAAGTGTCCTGATCCTTAAAATAGTAAGGTAAGGGTTTATGTCTGGTAGTTTGTGGCAGCTTCAAGGCCGAGCACAGATGGGGCCGAGTTCGAGTCAAGACCAGAGCTTTGGCTATATTTAGAGATTGGAGGATATCAGATTGTATCGCAAATTCCGACAAATAAAACTCCCACTAAGTCGATCGTGGTCCATCCATCGGGGGAGGGTCGCAGGGGCAGCAGCTCCAGTAGGGAACCCCAAACTTCCCTTTTGATCGTGGTGTATTTCCATTATCGGGATAATAGTGAATATCCTCACGAGTGACTTGAGAAAGCTGTCTCCATGCAGTAAAACGATTTGTTTGTGACATCCGAGTGATTAAGTATTAGGTGTACTACATGGGCGCAGATGCCCTGAGCAGCTAGTCCGTGGTTTGATTCTCGGCTGGCCGGACCTTCATGTCATTCGCGTACTCTCTTTCCACATATCTGAATGAAGAAAAATAACGTTTCTTAAGAAAATGTAAGGTGAAGTGATTCCAGTGTGAATGGTAACTAGCAGAAGAGGAAGCGGAGGGAGGCAAACACACACAGAAGCACCGGCGTGCAGAGAAAGACGCCGACGGGACTCGTTAAGAGCAGAAACTTAACTGAACTGTTGGTTGCACTTCTACCAGCAGAAGTCATTTTGCATTGCTGCCATGTTTGATCAGCAGTCTTTATTAAAATAAGGCGATTTTTGAAAGTCAAATTTTAATTCCTCTGACATTTTTGGAGGGGGGGTCACATCAGCTGCCTCTAATAAGGTTGCATAAGCTAAGTAAAATAATTTCACAGTGACTCACATGCATGAGAAATGAAGTTGAGCAGTTTCTTTTCTTCCCGGGTTGCAATGGAAAGAGTTTAATTAGCTCTGTCATATATTTTGCAGTGATTTGTATCGGTTGCCCTAGAATATCTAAATGCATAACCTTAATATTTAGCATGGTGGACGTGAATATTAAGGTAACACAGTGCTTGTAATATTGCCCAAGCATACTCATGCTTGTAAAATGAACATTTAGTATTTTCTAAGCCCACCCTGCTCCGTTGTAATGCAGCCAATATGTTTGCCGGTAACTGCAGCACTTTGGCTACCCAGAAAATATTTCTGTGCACAACAAACCCTTCTCTTTAGAATGAAATTGTATCCCTGAGGTTCCAGCATGGTGTCCATGCCAATCTGCACCTCTCTCCTGCAGGGAATATTCCAAACTTTCCATATGTCTCTTCTTCTTCTTCTTCTTCTTCCTCCTGGCCTTCCTGCACCTGAGGCACAAGATTGCGATATCTTGCAACCACGGGGCGGGCAGTAAGGTGTGTTATCGCTGTTGACACACTTTAAGGGGCACCACACATGCACAAATGACACACACACATACAGGTACTGCATTGCACAGATAAAGAAGATTGTGACACTCTCCTTGTCGGTGCACCTCGGGCAGAGGAGAAACAAACAACGCAGTCGCACCCTGAAAATGACAGAAATGCCATTACATATTATTTTCCACTGACTTTTGGTTTGGCTCACATTTACTGTCCTCTATACGTGTGCATGCCCTTGCACATGCATGTGTTTGCGTCTGCTTTGCTGTGTGCATTCTGTTCCTCATGACAGTAGCCAGGTTATCTCCTCCTTTATCATTATCTCCTACACTAGCTAATAAATCTGTGTGCTGATCGCGCTTGCTCCAGCGTCCCAATGCATATTCATAATGCCACTACCTAAATATTCATGAGCAAATGTCTGGCCAAACAGCTTCCCCCCCACCAGAATAGTGAAATATAAGACACACTTTGCCTTTTTATGTGCTTGTTTTCGCTGCTGTTTGTGGCAATGGGTGGGAAGTTTTGGAGGAGATGATATATTTGTGTGTCTGAAGGAGAATTATGGGTGCAGAATTTTCCCTCCTACTATGCACACGGAGGTAGTTCCCACTCTTTCTTTTCCTCCGAAATTGTAAAGGAGCTGGTAATTTAAGGTGAAAAATGAGCAGAGTAACAACTTTTGATAGGTTTGTTTTGCTGAGACGGTGCACATACATCACTGTTTCAACAATAAATGACATATTACCATGCAAATTAGGGACGCATCACTACCACTTCTTTTACAACCAAAACAAAACAATAAACTTAATATATGTTATCAGTTGAAATCAAGTGCTCCTCTGATACCTTTCAGTTTTTATTGAAAGTGTTAATTCTTTCTTGTATTCACCTCAGTTATTCTCTGGATGAATAACTCGATCGCTGATGAGTATATAACTTGAGAAATGCTAGGTTTCTCAAGTCTAGCGTTTGCTGCAGTCTTCACAGCACTCGCGTTACAATGTGACTTTTTCTCCCACAATGACATTTAAACCTTATTTAAACCAATGCTCCACTTTTTAACCTTTATCTTCACGTGTGTAACATCAGGAGTAATGATCGGTACAAGAGTCGGGAGCACCGGTTATAGGGAGAGCACTTCAGATTGTCCTCAGGGAGTTGTAGTCCTGGAAACATCACAAACTACAATACGATTTGTATTGTAGATGAACATAATACTGTGTTTTGGTAACCAATTACATGCCATGCAAAAACATAATCATCTCTTCCCTACTCATGTTTAATATGCCGTGAGTTTCATCCTCACACACAAAGTATAATAATATAATATACAGTTTACCATCATTAACAGTATCATTGATTGTAATTACATTACTGTAACTTCTACTATAAGTTATTAATTAAGCGGTAAATCCACAAGGAGTTCTTCTCTGAACTAAACATGTGTACAGTATTACTTATTGTTACTTGAGTTGAATGTTTTCACCTTCATCTCCTGCATCAGTTCTCCCCTTAAATGTGAGTTATTATACTGTATATATTATTTTCATATTCATAGATTTCATAGATGGCGGAAGGAGTAGATGTAGTAAGTAATTTCACTTTATTTGTAGGAAATATAAAGCATGTGAGACACAAATGATTGAATATGTATTTAAAATGTATCAAAATCTGACTAAAAGTGTACAAGTAATCAAACAATGTATTGTTTAAAAGTAGTTATGAGCAATTAATGTCATATTTTTTGTAATTTCATGTTTCTCTTAAACTCAGATGAAAAACGTAGATTTTATTTTGTTTCAGCTGCAGCTCATGGTGGTGAGTCGATCTCACCACTCGGTCACATGACCTAATTTGTCATTACAGCAGCAGTGATGCAGCTCTTCTTCTGAAATTAAGATAAGGGATATTGTTGTGTGACTATGAAAAAAAGTGTGACAGCTTATTCCTGCGTCTGACAGCTTAACGTCCCAGCGGGTATCATACGGACACCAAATTATTCATCTGTGAAACATTTTGAAAAGGAGGAAAACTTTCTTCCTCTCTTTGACGTCTTTCAATCAGATGGCATTCCTGAATATGTGTAATTCAGTGTATAACAAGCCAAAATATGTCGCAGTCACTGACACGCAGCTCTGTGTGAGTGTGTGTGTGTGTGTGTGTGTGTGTGTGTGTGTGTGTGTGTGTGTGTGTGTGTGTGTGTGCGTGTGTATATGAATGAAAGCCACCCTTAACAATGGTCCGACATGAGATGAGCTGCTTCATGATCTGTGTAGTTGTCTCATTGTCTGTCAGTCATCCGTCAGCGGCATTGTTGCGATGATTGGGAAAAGGTCTATTGTTCAGATGAGAGAATCATCTCTATTCAGCTCATTTGGAGGGTCGTGTGGAGGTGGAGAAGTAAGGACTGATGAATGTGACGCAATAGCTTTGGTCATGGCAAAGACCACATCGTTATTTTTTTTCTGCTTGTCTCTCTCTCTCCCTCACTTTGTTCCTCTCGTGTATCATGCTTGATCCCTCCCTCGTCTTCCTCTGCTGCATCCCCCCTCTATCTCTAACATGTCTCTCTGTTTCCTGCTCCACCTCTCAGACACAGTGACATTCCACACGTAGAAACACAAATTGCAAACGGCTTTTACTGGCGCCCTAAGTTTGCGTGACGGTAATAGGGTGAGCTGCTAATAAGGCAGGTATTTTTTTTTTTTCAAGCATAAAGCATCCCCCCCCCCCCATTAGTTAGGGTTCCTTTATGTGGAGTTTACAATAATAACAGTGGCAGGTTTAACACTTTCTCAACATTTGGTCCTCATTTTCAGGTTTCTCATTTCTATCCAGAGATAGATAGATAGATTCCCTGATGATGTATCCGAGTTTCGTTCTCACTACAGCTCCAATCCTTTGTTGACATAACATATTGCACACATACAGATGCTACACAGAATATTCCAAACATTTTGAAATCATTTCATTGCTTATAAATGAGGCCCACTGCTGGAACGCTTCACCTGAAAAGCAGCCAAAAGCCGAGACCCATCAGCGAGAGTGGAGGTTCTGATGGGTCGCGTCTCTCTGTTTTCATCTCCTGTATCCCAAGTTGTGCTTACAGCTTCTTTTGCCCGCTGGGACACAAAAATATTAACTCTCAGTCTGGTGTGGCTGCCAATTTCCTGCACCTCACGGCGCATTCTGTCCATCACCGGGACTGCTTGAGACGGGCATCTCGTGGGTTCTGGCAGCGTTGCTACATCTGTTTTTTTTGGAACTCAGTCACCTGATATACTATTTAAAATGTGCTACGCTGAGCCTGTAGGATTGTCCAGTGTTTCCTCTGACTGCGCAGATGGGTTTTCTTTTCTTGAAGGAACGTGGGAGCGCTCCTCCATTCACTGTGTTATTGCTCTGTACTGCAGACCTCTACTCCCTCTCTTTCTAAGACTGCAATATAGCAGTAAATTAAAAAAAATGCCCTTGCATCCACAGTGCCAGCTGGAGCTGTTTTCTTCTTTGTGGACAAGAAGCAGGGGGTTGCCTCTTCCTATATTGACTCTCTGCCTTTAAATAATTAAACGCTTAAGAACCTTTATCCTCTCCCTCTGCCTGCTCTGGTCACCGTCTTCAGCACTCTGGATTTTCTCATAAAGCCTTATGCATTTAAAAAACAATGAGGATACTTTGACCTAACTGTTAACTTTGGAGCATTTGTGAACGTTTCCAACGTTTCGGTTTGTTTTTACCTTGACAATAACCTGCACACCCATTGTTGCCATTGTTCCGAAGGTCCATTATTCCTAAACCCTAATAGTAGGAAAAATGTCCCATTGGACTGAAAGCCGATTTGTCCAAAAGCCCGTTATCCCATTGCTCTAAAAATACACACTCTCCCTGCAACATAGAGGAGTACATATGGTTAATTATTGTGCAGGGTGACGGCGATATGTTCGTCCTACGTCCTGCCCGACTCTTCCTCTGATCTGTCGGTACTCGTTGCCTTTGGTGGTTAGTTTTAGAGATGAGGAGAGAACTTGGTTAGTGTGAGGGTAAGAATATTATGGTAAGCCAATCAGAGGCAGAATAGCCATTTGTTTTCGGGATAATGGGCTTTTGCACAAATGAGCTTTCAGTCCAATTTCAAACTACTGGGGTTTCAGAATAATAGCCCGTTGGAACAATGGCACCACACCCTGTTCACCCGTACGTTGTGTACTGAGAGAGACTTCTGGAAAACATGCTTCTCTCGAAACCTGAAAAGAGATGCACTTTGACAGGTACGTCATCTCAAGCTAAAATATAAATACAACTGTTAATAGGATAAATAGAAAGAAAGATGGCTTCTGTACTCGCCCACAGAAGCAATATTAAGAGGAAAAGATTGATTGGTGCAATTGTAACACTTTTCTCTAACCTTCCTCATATCATCCTAAAAGTGTAAAGCAGAAGCTGCCAGTGGGGTGACACTTCCAGGATGAAGAGTTTATTTTAAAATGATGGGATTTCAGGAGCGTGGATACGGCAATAAGACGATCTCTAAATCCTATAAAAGAGTGCTTTATTGCTAAAGATAACTGTAACTATAACCCGACCCAAACCACACTCACTGATCTTATTATATGCAGTCTTCAATGTTTGGCTTATAAAATAAAATGGATCATGCTCTGAAATTGGCATTGACATGTACTTAAGCTACATGATACCTTGAAGGAAATCCCCGTCAGGGCTCCATGACAGTTTGGTGTCTGCACTGAACCAGTTCAGACGTAGTTTGAAGAGCTTGATATTTCTTTTCTCTGCTACATTGAAGTTTGTTTATGCAGAGGACAAACAGAAAAATATGTAAAGCACCAAAAAGCTGATGAAAAAGAGAAAACAGTGGAGATGAGGAGACACACCAACGGAAAGACAGACGGATCTGAAGACAGATAGGACCGGGAGAGGCAGGCAGACGGAGCGATATGTGTGTGTGTGTGTGTGTGTCTTTATGCCCCAGCTGAGCCTCGGCAGAGCAGCAGCACAGAGGCCAAGTTAAATGGGATGGGGAGATTAAAGGCAGTGCCGGGGCCTGCAGCCTCTGTATTCAATCACCGCTCTCCCACACACCTCAGCCTGCATGCTGATCGAGCTGCAGTGAAAGAAGCCATGCACCCTGCCACTCCCATACACAAGTGCACAGAGTACACACTTGTAGTGGCGTGATATCGCATTTTTACCGCACGGTTATCAAAACATATCTGATTTGAACTCAGCATCATGTTAATAATATTCATCTTTAACATTGTTTATGATAAATAGTGTGTTTGTATGTGACTTAACAAACTGCTTCTCTGCTGGGGTGTTCCTGCTCTACATGCTTTATGGCGTAGCAGCAGATTTATTCATAATTCAGTGTAAACGTTCACCTGTTGATGGTCCTAACACCCCCCAACACTAGATGAATGTTCTCGGGTTGAAGGTTTCCCTTGAGTGTAAACTGATTGATTGATCTGATTCTTTGCCCAGATTTGTGGATAATTAGTCATAACAATTAAAGTTGCTGATATTATTTCAGCAACAATTCCTCTTAAAGGTACAGTGACAGGCAACACAGCCAACGTGGCCTTTTATTTTGGTGGTATAAGGAGCTGAAACATCGCTCATTGACATTTAGTTGTAACATCAGGTGCATTCTTCTGCACACGACTGTTCGGATTCAGGTTGCTTGTACATTTACAGTGTTCGCACTCAAATGTGTTCATTAAACCGGAATAATATTTTGCCACACAGCTGAACTGTAAACCGGTAATTTAGCATGAAAGGTAATTGGCATAAACAGCTACTGTTTGCCCAGTTAGATGCTTTTCCACATCATCTGCACACACAAGCAAATGCATGCAAAAACAATGTGAACAGATTATGGAAGAGAATTCTCAGGAAATACTGCATCTCAAATACGTTATCAAACCCTCACGTCAGGTCAGGTCATGTAATTATATACCTGAAGTCATTTTGTGCTTTTTTTTTTATTTTGAAACGACGACGAATTCTCCTACCAAGATTTGTTTTTTGAAAGTACCTGAGCCTTTCTTCGAGTTGTTCCATTTTTTCTCCCCACAATCTCTGCAGGCAGAAACATGTAAGAAACACGAGCAGCTCAACATGACCGATGGTAGGAATCGTGGTCTTTAAGTCTGCAGACCTTGTAGCTCCAAGCGGCAGATACATATTTGAAGAGTTGCACCTCAGCTCTGGCGGTGCCTCCAGCTGAGCTCCAGTGCCTCTGTGACACCCGGCTGCAGAAACATAAGTCCATTACACTTTCTCTGTGACTGTGACGTGAGGTTTTCCTCCTGGCCCTCACTGAAGCTCTGCATTCTTCTTCATGTCACGTTTGACTCTTTGCAGAATCCAACATTTCTACACAACAATGAGTAAAGCTCTTTGAGGTGGGGATAAAGACTTACCTTCTAAAAAGAAAAACGCTTTGTTCAACTGATATTCTGTTGGCACAGAGCTTGAGAAGTTGTAAATTGTGAATGTCCCGCCCCCTGCGGATTGCCTCTGTATGTCAGTGAGAATAAATGGAAGAAACCAACAATCTTTGAGAAAAATAAAAGGCAACAACAGTTAAATTAAGAGTTCCAGTATGTTTTCTCCATGATCCAAGTTCAATCAATATTTGTGAACATGAGATTCTCTCAGAGCCAGAAACCAACAAAGTAAATAACTTGTGATGTCACTCAGACATTCAGACACTCAGAACATTACCCTGGATGCTCACACTGTCACATCTTTCTCATTGTCTATGGAGCAGTTCCAGACTCTCTTAGACCATAAGAATAACGTTCACACACTACAACACACACACACACACACATACACACACACACACACACACACACACACACACACACACACACACACACACACACACTTGCAAATGCTTTATTATAGATTTCTACACATTGGAGCTGAGCCAGCCCTGATCTGGAGCCTAACACTGTCTGACATACATTGCCTCTGTCCCCCAAGGGTGCAGAAAGAGAGAAATTATAGGACTTCACACATTCATCCAGCGGCCTTTTGTCTGGGAAATCATAGCAACATTTAAGGGACTTCATTGTCTTGTTGTGATGCATCCTCTGGGGAGGACAATGTGCATAATTGCAGTAGTGAAGTGGCACTGGTATTCATGTGTGTCTGCATTACCAAGGGTTACCGGGGTCATTTGTTTTCCCTTTGCTCCCGCTTTTTTAATTGATGATCATTTCCTTTTTTTCACAACCTGCCCCCTTTATTAAGCAGAGTTCATTATTCTCAAACACTAACTGGGGGAATTAGGGCGTCTCATGGGAAAGTACCATTCTTTACAAGGTCACAGTAGAAAAAAGGGGCCCTAGCTTCATTTTGAAAACCCTATTAAGTTACACGGGGACTCAGTTGAATGTGTTTTAAGTTAATGTAACAGAAAATACAATGTATGGGATTATTTTAGACCCTTAGTAAGATGTCAAGGTCTCCCAAGTAGGGCTGTTTTTTATTGATTCATCTGGACTATTTTTGCAATTAATCAATACATTGCTTATACCTACTAAACATATCAGAAAGAAGTTCATAGAGTCCAAAGTTCCTTGCTTTTCTCCCCCAAATAACATCCAAAAAACATTTAAAAAGGTTCAAAAACTGAAAGAACTTTCATTTGATGAACTTAAAACAACACATTTTAGCATCTTTCTAGATAAATAGAAACGAAAATCGAAATTTCTCATACATTTTTGTCAAGTGATCATTTCTGAGCTACTTTTATCCCAAATGTTTTGCATACTTTGTCTTTTTATCCATTTGTCCACTACTAATAAAGGTAAAAAATGATAAAAAGAAAAATAGGTTTAGCAATACCAAACTAAGTTTCTTATTCCATGCTAGCCCTCATGCTTTGTGCTTTATAATGGACTACATGACATGACAGGAGCAAAAATTTATTTTTATGAAGCGTGTAGGAGGTAGAAGAAGTTTAGTTGTAGCTGTGGTTGCATGGCAACATTCACTTAGCTAATGTGCGTATGTATAAGACAGGGAGAGAAGCAGAGGTGTATCTTATTGTTATATTTGGCATTTATATGCTGCAATTGTGCTTCTATTCTTTTCTAAGTGCGTGTGTTTGTGTTTTACTGTGTGTGTGTGTGTGTGTGTGTGTGTGTGTGTGTGTGTGTGTGTGTGTGTGTGTGTGTGTGTGTGTGTGTGTGTGTGTGTGTGTGTGTGTGTGTGTGTGTGTGATGGTGCTTCTGTGTGACTGCTGCTTGTCGAAGCATTTTTGTGAAAAAGGGGCAAAAAAGAAAAATCAAATCACTTTTCAGAGTGGCTCCACAAAGCAAGCAAAGAACTCAGACAAGCTTGCTTCACCCAAAATAGATCGGCCGGACCACAGTCCTCCCTCGTCAGGATGAGATAGTGCTCCCGATGAGAATTTTCTCCAGAACTTTCTCTGACTCATGGCAGCATAGGCAGGGTATTAATAATTCCAAGGCTGGCTTTATGATGAATCTTTGGTCACTCTATCAGTGTTGGAGAGGAGAAAATGAAGTAAGTCGAGGCAGTTTGAAGGGAGTTTGATCTTTTCTAACAGCATCTACTGCACGGTACAAGATGGTGGAACATTATCTTTAGCTTTCTTCATCATTTTATCATCATTTTTCTATTGTATTGGCCTGGACGAGGTGAAACAGCTAGCCTTGCCAATTTCAACCACCTCCAGGTTACTTCACTTCTCACAGAGCGAGGTTAGTTATAAAGTGTATGAGCCAGACTATTTCTTCAGAAAATCACTGGTCCCTACCACAAAATATTCCCACACAAAGCTACTCAGTAAAAGTGCAGCTTGTTGTTTTGTACATCTGAAACAAACAATCTATAATTTGTTAATTTGTTCTTAAGAATAGTTTGTAGCCAGATGTTACGTTCAGACAGCGCCAGGCTAGCTGTGTCCCCCTGTTTCCAGCCTCTATGCTAGCTAAACTAACCAGCTGCTGACTGCAGATTTAAATTGAACAGACAGATACTACATTGGCAATCTACTCAACTTGGCAAGAAAGCAAATAAGCATATTTCCAAAAATGTCGAACCATCCTTTCAAAAAAATAATACAATTAAATTCCTGTTCCAGGAAACAAGGTGCCCTCCTACCCCTGTAGACATCCCTAAACCACTGTGCTCACTGATCAAGATTCATCAAATGCAACCTGATCATTATTTCTTCAAATCATTTCTATTCATCCGAACACATTGCTCTGAACTGAAACATCATTTATGACACCTTTAAAAAAAGCAAGGACACACCGTATCCTATTCAAACTGCTTTCAATTACAGTCAAGCTCCAGACTCCAAATAGTCGATGTAAGTAGCCTGCTTCATTGTTTCTGAAGCTCCCTCTGCTGCTGAAGTGCAGGTCGTTTTGGAGATTTCATTCAGGCCTTATATCATCCGACTACTCTTTTACCTAAAGCTGTAATTTCGTCTACACCGCATGCTGTTCAGCTGGCTCTTCCAGCCTCTGATTAGGCTTGTTAAAAGGATTCATTTAAAAACTAGCCCGTCTGGCCTCAGGGTAGAAGGATGACATCAAGGTTCCACTAATGCAACGTTTGGATCCAGAATGGGATTTCAGACTTGCAGTCTTGGCGCCGGACTCTCTTTCTGAACAGCTGTAGCGTGCTGGAGTGATATAGCATTTTAGTCTGGCAATGTCTAACATGTACACACACACACACACACATGCACACTCTGTCCTCTCCAGCAGAACAGATGTGATGTTAGTTCCCAAACTACATCAAGCTGCCATGTAGTGTTTCTGGGTTAAGTGGAGAATATGTGGAAAAGAAAATTGTTGTTTGCAAGGCGTTAGCCATTACATGCATCGTGTTGATGTTTAGAAAAGAGCAGTTTGTGCATTTGTCATCCTTTTAATTCATATTGCCTCACAGCCAAACACACACACACACACACACACACACACACACACACGCACGCACGCACGCACACACACACACACACACACACACACACACACACACACACACACACACATGCGCACATACAAACACAAAGTTATTCAACTCCTCAGAGACACCATGACACCATTGTGTGCTTAATACACAAATCAATATGTTATATTTCAGCATTTAATGTTCTTCACCTTGCGCTGCATATTTTTAGCCCTGGCAGCGAGATCACAGCGTTGTGAGGATGCCGATGTCAGTCGCTTGGCTGTTGGCTCGATCCACACTGGTCCGGTCGTAAGAAGCAGCATGAGATGAGCTGCTAGCGTGCTTTAAATGTTCCCCATCAATGCACTCATCCCAGCATTTCTAAGAAAAAGCCCACCTGTGTTCTGTTGGACTTAGCTAGGCTACTTGTTGCGCTAATAAGCAGCATCTTGCATTTCACCTTCGTCAAGCCAGAAATGTTAGCGAACATTAGTTTTTTTTTTATAGTAACAAATTATTGATTAAAACCGTTTACAATCTCACTGAAGATTTGACAAGTGGAAACAAAATCGCTAAGACGAACTAGGAAAACGGTTAGCTTACATTAACATAGCATTATCAAGAGCGCTACAGTGTGTGTGTGTGTGTGTGTGTGTGTGTGTGTGTGTGTGTGTGTGTGTGTGTGTGTGTGTGTGTGTGTGTGTAACATTAATGATTACATTTTCATGTGTAGGCTGTTGGTAGGAATGAGCGTAAGAGCGTAACTCCATCTTTCCCTGAATGTTCACTTCAGATACAGTTTGGCATTTATAGAATCCAATGTTTTAGTATTGCAGTAGTGTTAAGCTAGTAATGTTAGCTAACATGTATCTATATAAACCCTGAATCCTCCTTTTTTATACTAAAAGACATACACATAACTAAATCATGAGACAAAATGTGGTTTCCTCAGTGATTTTCAGTCTAAACTAAAATGTCTTTAATTGTTGTTGACTAAAACTAACCATAATTAAATGTGACTGAAGCTAATATGTATTTAATCAGAAGACTGATCTAAAACTGAATCCAATATGTAATATTACTATTGAAAGCAAGTATTTTCTTTAACTCACATTTATTGCTTAGGAGTGTTGATATACCAAAACATGTTTTTGCTATTTTTTGGGTGTTGGCCTTCAGCTTCCTTATGTATGCTGCTACAAGCTCCTTTAAAACTGAGCACTTATTGTATACAACATTTAGAAGTTTGTTTGTTGTGCAGCACAGTAAGAAATCCCAGCATGACTCCAGCACATCGCAGATTTCAAAGCACAATAAAAACTACACTTACGCCTCTCAACCACACAATATATATCTAAACATTTGATTCAGGAGATTGCAACACTAAGAATCAGCCTTTAGTTGTCATAGAATCTCACGAGCAGCAACAACAAGAATAATTAAAACAATAATAATATAAAAGAGGGCTGGAAGTAGTTTTAGGGGAGTTGAGCCATTTGTTCCCCTTGTATTATTTGTACAAGGGGAACAAATGGCTCGACTCCCTGTGTTGTAGCCGCGCTGGACATTTGTCAAATGGCTGCGTATGGCAGAGCAATTGTAATGTGCCGAGGATCGGGAGGAGAAATAATAAAGCATAAGAGCATGTCAATAACATTACGTTGTATTAAGCCATACGCTCTGCAACATGAATCCATCTTCTGCCACAGTCGGAGCTTTCATTTCACTCTAGGGTGGCCACACATACATTTTAATCAGCCATTTGGCTGGCCAAGCTGACAACTGCTCGACAACAGAAGCTGATAAGGGTGATGATAAATCATAGCGCTACTGGTACAAGCTTTGGGTTTGGGTTAGAGAACACCTGCCAATTTTAGATTTTTCCCACTATTCATGAGGCTATTCCAGGAAACAGGATTACCGTTTCCTCTCTTCACTGTCCAATTTCTTCACGGGATGACTGTGAAGAGATGGAATGACATCTTGCATCTTTTGTATATGTAACATACTACGCAATTTTAATTCTGAGCAGAAATACAGAAGTTATGTTTTGGACATGAGAACTGCCTCGCTAGAACTCTGCATTCTGTAATATTTTCTAACCCTCTCTGCAAATCCCTCTAGGCCAACAGAAAGAGGAGTATTTTCTTGTGTTGGCGAGGGTTTGGTTCGGTTCATTTTTCTTTTGTTTAGTTTTGCTATGTTTTATAGTGGCAATGTATGTGGTATCACTGGCACTGTGCTCTGGAGGCTGAGCCACAAGGACGCCTGGAGCAATTTGTTTTAGAAAAGAAGGAATGGAGTCGACTGCTTCATTGGGGGGCTGAGACCGGTTTTGCTTTAAGTTCTCACATAATATTTAGAAAGACTGCAAAGCACCTGGCAGCTGAAGCCAACTTGTTTAAAACTCTTATTCTCTCTAGAAACTCTCTACGGACGTATGTCTCTATCATCCCAAATACTTGAGATTCAGACCCTAAATATTAAACACAAACATGGGACAATATGTTCATTTGTTTGGGGAGCAGTCAAACCTCCGGGAATAACAATGTCTGTCTGCTGATTGGCTGATCAATTGGTCGGTTAGTGCACTTCTTTGGTCCAGATCTCAACGTCTAGGTGTCATGACATGTAGTACACATATTCATGGTCCTCAAAAGAGGACTCTTACTGTCTATAGAGTTTCATGTAGCCAGTGAAATGTCTCAGCATCTCCTGGATGATTTAGCACCAACATTTTGTACATATATTCATGTTTCCCTGATGATGTATCCTAATGACTTCTGGAGATCTTCTGACACCACCCGACAGTTGACATGTGTGGGTTTGAGTGAAGTATCGGACTTAAGTGAAACTATTGTACGCTTTGTTACAGACATTCATGTTCCACTCAGGATGAATTTGAATAACTTTATTGACCTTCTCGTTCTAAACAAACACGGCTGTGGATGTTTAGTCTTGCTAAATGCCTGCTAGCTTAAAAACAAGTTGCGTTTCTTGCACACACTGAATTTCAGTCCTTCTAAGTATTATTATATGAATCAAATATGGTTTGCCTTGTTTCTTGCAAAGTAGTAAAACAAATTCAACAACAATTTGACAATTTTGATTTCAGCTTTTGGAAGATACAGTGATATACTGGGTTTGTTTATCAGTCATGCAGCTGTATGGAATACATTACAAGACAACATCATGAAAATTAAATTCATTCAGTTTCTCTGCAGCTACAGCTGTGACAGTATAAGTAAGGCCCCTGTTTGTTGTTGTTCTTTCTTGACTCGATGGAGCTCATTAATTGCCTACATTTCATCAGAGAATCACAACGTCAAATCTGCCAATCTTTGAGCTCGTTGACTTCACACGAGGTACCTCAGTGCCACCGCGATCTGCACAATAACATGAGACATCCAAAAAGTCTTTTCAGCTTCTTGCAATGGAAGAGTTCCAAAGGAGAAGGAACTGACAAAGAGAGGAAGCAGGAAGAAGATGATCCGCAGAGATGGTGGGTGGGATAGGACGCAGGAAGTAAACGCACGCACATACACACATGAACTGATTCACATGCGCACACGGGAGCTTACATGACAAGTCATTATCCAGCATCACCCAGAGAAGACAGAAGAGTTGCAAGAGGGAGTTAAGTGAGAAGGCATGAAGGAGAATAAGAGCAAGCAATGTAAAGGAAGAGGAGGAGAACAGGGGGAAGGGGTGGTGAAGGTGAGGAGGGCTTTGGTCTTGATCTCCCAAGTGCAAAATACATGACAGATTGGATTTGTTGGCGTACATTTCACAGTAAAGACATCGAGTGTTAAGATCTTTCGGCTCATTTGTAATCACTTCCCCCTCTTTTTCCTCTTAGTGGAGTTGTATTTATAGACACACACTTATAGCACTAATGCGTGGCTACTGGCTTCAGTTATACTGCAGCAGAGATGGAGATGGCTAAAGATGTGTGGACATTGTGAGCAACACATCTGTGGTTGAATTAATCCTTTTACCTGTAAATACGCAACCTCGTTCTCCAATTCTGGTACATTTTTATAGATATTTTTTAAGATAAACTGAAAGACTAAGTGTTTATTTATTACCTGAAATTATATCCTGTAGCTTTTTTTTTTCCTCTTAGTGGAGTTGTATTTATAGACACACACTTATAGCACTAATACTGGGCTACTGGCTTCAGTTATACTGCAGCAGAGATGGAGATGGCTAAAGATGTGTGGACATTGTGAGCAACACATCTGTGGTTGAATTAATCCTTTTACCTGTAAATACGCAACCTCGTTCTCCAATTCTGGTACATTTTTATAGATATTTTTTAGGATAAACTGAAAGACTAAGTGTTTATTTATTACCTGAAATGATATCCTGTAGCTTAAGCTAAATAAACAATTAGAAAATGTGATATCACAAAGCTGCTTTGTTTAGCTCATATTTGAGATTCACAGTAAGTTTCGGTTGCGTAGAATTAGGTTTTTCCGATGATGTGTTTGCATTTTCAGAAGTTATCCATGCACAGCAGAATATATGTCATTTGTCTCAGTACCCACGTATAAGACAGACAAAACACAGAAGCATCACACAAAGAATATGAAAAGTTTCTTGGTGCAGAAGTTATAACGTGATCATATTCATAATTCAAAGCTCCTTTACAGATAGTCAACTATGTTGTGTGGTGCATTTATTCCTATATAGATGCAACAAGGTAAACAACACAGGATGGGGAGGTGCAGCAGGATACAGGCAAACAAGTATAGCTCATCTTATAGCTGCATGAAGTTTGTAGTATTTAGTGTTTAGCCGTTAAAGATATGTTATACTAAAGAAGAGCGTGTTTTTCTTCAAATACAAACACACTTTTAAAATGGCAACGCACGCAGACCTCTTCCCCGTCTGTGGCCACGACAGTGTGCGGGTGAATCCTGATAGATCCCCATTACCCCGGGTGTGACCCCTCACAGCTCAGTTCATTAAGCCAGCCACCCAAGTGTTCGGGACTCAAGTCCAGATTTAATCACAACTTCCATCCTCTTGCCAATCACAATTAGATCCTGATAAGCCTCTCCAGGATGGCACCCGAGGGCCTCCACACACAGACAAAGGTTAATTTGCGAGCAGCAAGGGCCCGACTGCCAGGCCGAAGGTCACCTGATTGAATACATCGCGCATGTGTGTGTAAGATGGGGGGGCTTGGCAGCAATTACAAAGTTCATCAGTATTCATGTGTTTCATTCATAGCTAATGGGTACTTTACCTTCAAAGGGTGTGCTGATAGGATGTGGACCTTAATGAGAAATAGCTTGTGGGTAGTCTTTAGGTTGCAGAAATTTAAAAGTAATTTCCTCATTGTCTTTTAAAGTCCTTTCACACATGTAGTCACATCCGTGAGCTGCTCAGTAGCACAGCGCTTTGCCCTCCGAGCACCAGAACTGTCAGGGTTTAGGATCATGGGTCTGTTAAACCTTAAATAACCTAAGTTTCTTCTGTGTCTGTGTCTGTGTCTGTGTGTGTGTGTGTGTGTGTGTGTGTGTGTGTGTGTGTGTGTGTGTGTGTGTGTGTGTGTGTGTGTGTGTGTGTGTGATGGTGCTTCTGTGTGACTGCTAATAGCTAATGTGAGTAAACTAGCTTGGTCTAAATGTTACATAACTAGCTAAATTAAGTGAAATTCAGAGTGTAAATCTCCTGTAAATGATGTGTGGCCACAATTCACTTACTTTAAATTGTCGTATCATATATAAAGAATCAGAATGTCTGAAGCATGTGTTACCATCTTGCTGTAGAGAAATAAATGCACAAATACAGTACATGCACTTGTGTCAGTGACACACATTTAACAGAAGAGACTAGACTAGATTATTTTGATCTGTTTATGATTTCATCCCTCTGACCTCACATACTTATGGTGCAATGTCATTTCCAGGCCAGCTGGCAGCGGGGACATGTGAGATTGTGACGCTGGACAGGGACAGCAGCCAACCACGGCGGACCATCGCCAGGCAGACGGCCCGCTGCGCCTGTAAGAAGGGCCAGATCGCTGGGACTACAAGAGCCAGACCTGCCTGTGTGGACGGTAAGAGGAGGGGCAGGGGGATCCCGGCTTAGCTAGTGGCCACTTCAGTGAATGCTACTCACACATGAGTATGTTTGTCTAGGGCAGGGGTGGGGAACCTTTTTCCTATCAAGGGCCATTTAACATCCTTCGAGGGCCATACTAATTATTGAACTCATAACCTCTGGAATTCTTTTTAAGACAGCCCATTCATTTCACCTTTATTTTATGCTGTGCAAAAAAGCAACTTTTCTTTATCCATGTATCTTTCTGTTTTATCAGAAATCAGAAATCCTTTATTAGTCCCACAATGGGGAAATGTATCTTGTCACAGTAAAAGAAGATATGAAGTAAAAAGGCAGTACACAATAATTACATATAATAAAAAATAATATAAGTACCAAGAGGTTGATAGAAAATAAAGGGAGTATTGTAAATGGCAGTGATAACTGCACAGCAGTGGTGGAACAGTCTGTTCTTGGTGTGGTGGTCTACCTCTCTATCCGTCCATGTTTGTATGTTCCGCTCTGGAGAGAGCTGCTTGTTGGGCCAAACTCCGCCGAAGAGCGTTAACTTTATCCAAACGCACTCGTCCTTTCAGCTCGTGCAGTTTGACATGTTTCCTACTGTAATGACGCTCGAGATTATTTGTAATCACCGCAAGTACGTCCGCACAAACTAGACACACTGGCCTTTTACTTCCACAGAGAAATTTGTTTGTCCATTTCTCCTGGAAAGTGCGACATTCTGCAGCCAGCTTTCTCTGTTTTACACAGGACGAAGCTGTTTGTGATGTTAGTAAAGCCGGCAACAAATCAATTTACAGTTGAATCATTTTTAAAAAGTGGCTGCAGGGAGGGGGGGGGGGTTCTAAATCCCCCACCAACAGATGGGCTCATATTTTCAAAGCCTTTCAGTGTTGTTTATTATTATTATTATTATTATTATTATTATTATTATTATTATTATTATTATTATTATTATTATTGTTAGAGTTTAAACAATAACTTGATTAATCAATTAGAGGATTAAAAGACATTTAATTGCAACTAATTTCACAAATTGAATAATGATTTAAGTTTTTTTCTTAATGTTTTTTTTATGTGTAGTGGAAATACCGTCAATTTAAATTCCATACATTTACAACAAAAAGCAATTTAAGTGAATTTGGAACTTGGATACAACACGTATACTCCGACACTGTTTCTGTTTGCAATATAAATATTGTCCTGGGAAAACCAAAACGTCACCTTTTCATGATCTAAGGTGTGTGACGATGTTTTTTTCAGATAAATATGCAGGTTTTTAAAATGGTTTGTTTTGCTTAAAGTAAGTAAAATAACTTCATTAATTAAAATAATTAATTTAATTTAATTTAATTAAAAATCACCAAATTTAGAGATGAATAATTTTTCACAGGACAGAGGCAGAGAGAAGAAATAAAAAGTAATAAAATAATGTTGAGCTTCATAAACAGTGGAGAGGAAGATTTTCATTAGTTGTTGCCATGGCTTCCTCAGATCTATATCTAATGTTGAAGAAACTTTTTCACCATTGTGTCTCCAAGACGGCTGAATTCTGCTGTGGGTTTCCCTACATGTCTTTATGACATCTTTGTTGCCTCTTAGGGTGCCTGTCACCAAGTCTGTCTCTCACATGATGTGGCCTCTAACCTGGGGAGGGAGGAGAGGTTATGTGGACAGGTGAAGGCAGAATAAACAGCTCTGCTGGTGAAGAGAGACCTGCAGTGAGCTGTGCTTTTGGATGTCTTGTTTTCGTCGTGGTTCCGCTGCACCGTCACAGCTTTGTGCCTGATTGGAGGAGCCTTCTGTCCTCAGTGTGCTGTTTGACTGGCTTTACCTGCTGATCATATGAGGAAAAGGCTTTGTGCAAGTGGACAGAAGCGTATTCCAATTTATACGGCAGGCGCAGATGAACGTGACATTGGAGATTTTCTCCAAATCCAATATCTTCCTTTGGCCAAACCGCTTCCCACCGAGATATGTGAACTCTGCCTGAGCCCTATAAAGAACAAACTGATCTTTTAGACATGACCACATGCCCAGCTGCACTGTGGAGACAATTTGCTCTCCTTAAGAGTGCTGTTTTTTTTTTTTGCCAGTGAATAAGTTGTAAAGATGCTACATAGTTCCACAGCATCCAGATCATATCAGGAGGTATTTTCCACAGTGTTGCTTCCGTGGAGTTCTGTGGCATTTTGTGTGGGCTTTATATTCTTTTACTAGAGAGAGCTTCTGCTTATCAGCTGAATTTTTAGAAACCTGCGCAGCTGGACGGCAGTTGGTGAGCTTCGCAGTGGAGCAAGAAAAAGAAAAGAACCTGATACTTATACTCATACAGTGGTTTTGTCAGATTAACGATATATAAATACTTATATATATATATATATTTATTTTTTATATATATAAATATATAGATTTATAATATTATAAATATAGATTTATATATAAGTATATATATATAACGTTAATCTGACAAAACCACTGTATGAGTATGAATATATAAATATTTATATATATATTTGTATATTTATATAGATATATATAAATATTTATATATAAATATATATATATATATTTGTATATATATATATATATATATATATATATATAAATATACAAATATATATATATATATATATATATATATATATATATAATGACAATATAATGTGCTAGTGCTGTCATGAACTTAAGGCAGGGCAAGTATATTTGTGCACATTTCATACACAAAAACAATTCCAAGTGCTTGACATAATGCATTAAAAACACAAAGGAAATGAAGCATAAAACATTAAGATGCAAATTAAACCATTTCCAAGAAATTGAAAAGATAAAACAGATAGATAGATAATAAACAGGTCATAATGATAATGTTGATTTGGAGTTAGCAGACGACCTGACAGGCCGAGAGGGTTTCTATGGCAACACAGTCAGAGATGTCTAAACATTTTTAATTATTTATTTGTTTTAATGACTTTCCTAAAATACACACAATTTGATTTATAATAAAATAGAATATCTCTAGTCTAATAGTCTAAATCTCATATGCAGGTTTATTTTACATACAACAATTTCCTTCAATCGTTCCCAGTAAATATTAAATTCTGACACATCCGGTATGAGTGGCTTGGTGGTTATTTGTACTGCTGCCTTCAGCGGGGAGCTCTGGGATTGAATTTCGACCGGTGTGGATTGTTTCCACAGCTCAAACACATACAAGTCGATCGGAGGCTTTACAGTAGATCACTCAAAGGGCTGTTCACTCACATGGTGCAGTTACACAGCAGAGAGAGAGACACATGCAGCAAAGGGTTGGGTTTGAACCTGGGCCACTTTCATCAACTAAGCATGTTTGCATTATAGACATGGAACAGACACATGCGCCGACACCTTTATTGCTGTTCATATTACAATGCCCACAGCTTGATATTATTGCCATGCAAATCTGAGACGCTTTGTCTCCACAAATGCAATCTTATTTGTTTATTCAGTCTCTGCTCACTTTAGGGACATGGAAAGAAAGCGAGCGCAGCAGAGAAAGCTGACATAAAAGACCCCAAACGCCACAAATGGGATTTCAATCAGTTTTAATCTACCTGAGTCCTTGAGGTCTGCTCTCTGTTGTAATATGCCTTTGCCTCGGCTGACACAACGTGTGTCCTTCATGCTTCAGACTCTGCATCGCGTGCATGTGGGATAATCCATAGCTCCATCAGCGGACCCACCTGGCGTCCACGACAGTATGTGGTAATGAAAACAGAGGCAGTGCTGTAATGTCGTTGATCCTGAAGTGTCACTCTTTGTTGTTGTGCATTTCCAGGCTTCCAGTTGCTCTACGTGTGTTTGTTGCTTTAAGGAGGGGAAAATACGAGATAGGAGATAAGCCGTTGACATGATAAGCTTTCCGTCGCTGCTCTGTTTGATGTGCACGTCCATAAGGAGAGTAGCTCGGAAAAAGGACAACAAACCCTTCACAAATCTCTGCAGTAAGAAATGCTGTCCCTCGCTGACCCTGTCTCTTCTTCCATTTCTCATATTTTCCTCTGTTCTTCTGTTGTTTGCTTTTTTCCTGTCTCTCTCTTTCTCTCACACACTTATAGTTTGTTTCTGTCTCTACCCATATGAAGCCTATATCGCAGCCTACTGTTGCAAAAGTACACACTCTCTCATCTGCAATTTCATGCTCTTGAGCCTTATTACCTCTGTGCTTGATGACTTTTAGGAGAGCTGATATTGATTCTTATTCGGAGGGTGAGAGACCGAGAGAGGCTATTAGAGAGAACCAGAGAGTAACCTACTCGTGCTGGCTGCAGGAAAGAGTGACAGAGATGCAGAAGGAGACAGAAGGAGATGTGGAGGAGCCTGTTGAGGGTCACTGGTTGTGGCGGTGGCAGTGTAGAACCAAGTACATTTACTTAAGTACATTTCATGCTACACATAAATCTTTTTGAATGGTGTTTCAGTCCACCGTGAGAATCTAAGACCCTTATTAACTCTTTGTTCTTGGTCTCCACCAGCACCTGACAGAAACATCTGGCTCTCTCGCTGCTAAATGCTCTTCTATATTCTCTAGCTAGTTGCTAACGGTGTCTGTTTGCTGTTTGATGCTGAGCAGGTGGTGCAGAGTGCGTCTTTTAGAGCCTTTTTGTTTTTGAAAACAGAGTGGGTTTTGGGTTTGAACCAAAACCGTAAAGCTGTGGACTGGGAAACCAAAACAAGGAGCTAAAAGACGCTAAAACATTCCGTAAAGCTACCCCTCCCACTGTCATTTAAAATGAATTTATTCGATGCTAATCTTAGCATCTTTAAAGTCTTGAGCAGCAACCTGCCTCATTCTGTGTTGTTTCAAGCTCTTTTACAAACAAATTGAATGTTACTTTTGATCCTTTAAGTACATTTTGCTTTTGAATGCAGGATCTTTGCTTGTCGTGGAGTATTGGATATTGTTGCTTTTACGGGAATAAAGGATCTTGAATTGCTATATCTGTAAAGCTGCATTGAAAGCTATGAAGATCACTGTGATCCTGTTCGATGCACATCCCTGGGTAGCGTGCATATGAGGAATGGCTCCGGTGAATCAAGCAGTGATAGACACAACAGTATATGGGCTATTAGACAGTACCAGAGCTCCAATCATCCTGCATCAGCCCCGTAGGTTTGATTTGATCCAGGGAGGAATGGCGGAGGCCACGCGGCCTGTTGGGGAAACATGTCATGTCAGCTCTGACAGCCAGTTAGCGAGCTAGCCGCTACCACAGTCTGGATAAGATGGTCCAGTGGTGAATCTGTAATGTCGTGCCTTCTCTCTATTTTCTCATTATTTGGGCATTTTTCTTTCTGTTTCACATACACACATGCCCGTGGGGCTGTGGCCTTGTCAAAGAGAGAGCAGGCAGATGGGGACCGCAGCCTGAGGTGGGATGCTTCTCCTAGGGTGTGCTGGTTTGGAAGCTGTAGCCTCTAAACTGGAGCGGGACACAAATCACGTGTCGCTTTTTATATGCAGATCTCACCCAGGATACACAACCCGTGTGTGTTGTGCATCCTGTCTTTTCTTATTCAAACCGCCGCTGTCGACAGAACACCATTTTTCCACTTCAGAAATCTCCAATTTAGAATTCAGTGTTACTTAAATATCCAACCTGGCAAAATGCTAGACCTTCAGGTTGCAGTTCGATTGCTTTCGTGACATGAACACTTTCCTTATAATCTTAGACTCGTGTGTAGAACAGTTTTGCTGGCTGAAATCTTTGTTGTTTCTGTTTTCTCCACATCTAAAATCATTTTTGTAGAAGTGCAATTGTGCCCAAATAGTAGATTGTCGTCAATTGAGCCCGTATCTGTGATGTTTCTGAGGTGGAAATCATGTTATCAGGAAAGAATAAGAACAATATATTATATAGAAGGTTGAAGGTTACCTCAAAGGGGGCTTCAGCCCTCTTTATATAAAGATGCCCTTTTTCTGAAGTTTCTTTATTTAAAAAAATATATAGATTCCAGTTTGCGCACAGCCTGCCCTGCCGAACAGATGTATTGATTCAATCACCATATCAGAGAGGAGATTGGTGCTCCTGGGCGATGCCCTTTATACGTATAGGTTAAAAATAAAAACAGAACATTTTTGAAATAATTTTATATTCCTCTTGTGAAGTAGGTCAGAACATGAAGTGTCGGAGTGAGATGAAGAAAGGTCCGGCCGTGCTTCCAGGCAGTGATATTTAGAGATTTCATTTTTACAGCCAGGTTTTTAATTTAAAAACATTAGTAAGTCCATTTATAAGGCATTGTTCATAAGCAAACATGTATTTAATTTGTATAATGATCAGTGTTCACACAATTCCAGTGGTGGGCATTTAATTTGAACACATTAAGTTGGTAGCATAGTAATTAGGGAATAATTAAATAATATTTGTAGAAAATAAATAGCTTTTAATTATAGTTATTTTTTTGCATTATAGGACATAAGCAAATCATTCCCTTCGACTGTTGTTTGTGTTATTCGTCTTAAAGCGACAGCAGCTCTCTAAAGATGTTGAGTAAGAGTTGCTGTCTTTCTGAACTTCCTGAACATTATCAAGCCGTCTCCTTTACACGGTGAGAGAGAGAACGAGAAAGTTACAAACCAGTGTCTGTGTGTGTTTTTTAAATTCTTTTTTCACCCTTTTTGGGAACTCTGAATTTTTGGAAATATTAATGTAGATCTCTCTCTCTCCAGAGTGACTGATATCAAAAACAGCTTCTTTGTGGGTTTGCACGCACAGGAATACTGAGCTGGTTTGTGTTTTGCAGTATGACAAGCAGAAATATAATACAAAGAACGCTTGTGTTTTCCCCGCAGGGTGAAATAGCTGACGAGTGGGATGCATTAGCATAAAAATAATGCAAAGTGTCTGTTCTGGCTTTCATTTTGTGGCAGAGTTACAGTAAGTTTTCCATCCATTAACCTTGCGTTACGTTGCTTTAAAGCCTTCCTCACTGCTGAATTCCCCAATAATGAAAATCCATTTCACGGTTCTTTAAAATATTACCTGTTTCTTTTATTATTTCTCAGGGATAACTTTACAAAATATACTGAAGGTATATATTACTTTTTCAATAAAACTCTTGAGGTTACATTTATTTTGAAAATCCCCTCCATATACATCAACATACACGGATAAAATGGAAGTTATGTAATTGTTGCCACTGACTTTAAATGAACATATTTCATCATGCCTTACTTTGATGCAAGCGGCCATTTTTGCAAAAACAGATTGGTTCCATTCCTTTTTCTCTCCAAATGATGAATGTTAATGCAGCCACATATGAATAAGTGGTCTGCTGGATATGTGTGTGCAGGAGTAATTCCATGCGCATACATTGACTGTAAATATTTAATATCCGAGATGATATAGCTCATACAGATGCCACGGTGCATTCAGGCGAGCCATTATGCTCTTTCTTAATGAAGCTGCATTATCCACATATCCCTTCTGCCGGAACCCATTGCACTCTGCGTTCATAAATCTACAGGGGCAAGGTGATGAAGTGGACCCAGGTGTTCCAAGGTTCTGAGTTGATGATAACGTCAGAGGTTATTGATGCCCCATTTTTGTGCATCTTGCTCTCTGTGTTTTATTATAATTAATCCGGGTCAAATGAGAAAGAGGTCAGTAAAAGTCTCTTAAAAGGTGCTTGATAAGCACATGTGAATATAATGGAAAGCAGTTAAAGTGCTACCTGCATTTACCTGAAGCTTTCACTCACTGTTTTATTATTATTTTATGCTTTTATTTTTACGCAGAAAGCAATTGTGAGATTTTGTCCTGGAGAGGGGGGAGAAAATAATTTATGTATAATTCTTGTTACGTTCGGTGCTGATTTAATGCCAAATCATTCAGCTGAAGATCAACTCTGCACTAAGTGTTCATGAAGAGGGATGTTGACTCGGTAGATTGACTTCATGTGCTGCGTCTGGCTTTCAAATGAGCTATCAGGCCCTTGTGTTGAAGTATTACAGAGCTCTTCATAGAGCGGGATTCTCAGCAAGGCCAGCGCACCAATCACTTGGTAAGCCCATCAGAGTCATCCTAACATCTCGGCCGTATAAATCCCTAAGAGCTAATATGTCTCAGCTCAACTGTCACTCACGCACGCCTCGCCTTCTACATCCTCTCGGAACACACACACACACAACACAGACATATATTCACTTTATACATAAAAGCACATAAGTATATGTATATGAATAAGGCAGCTTCTCTCCCCTTTGCTTTTATTTTCTACAAGCCCTTCAATTTCTTCGTTTTATATATCTTCATCTCTGACACCAACCTCGGGAGGAGGCAACCGCAGCCTTTTGGCTCTCTTCCTAAACGCCTGCCGCCTGTCCTCCCTGTTTCCCACAAGTCTGCTCGCCGGCGCTGTCGTGGTTGATGGTCCGTGCTCTCTGCCTCTCCACCTCGATGGGCTAATTGGAAGAGAAAAGTTCCTCCGTTGTAAAAACGCATGTCCAAGGAGCAATGTCTGTTCTCGAGGCTACGGGCTATGAACAATTTATTAATAATTACTGCTTCTACGGACCCCTCAGGGCCGAGGCTACAATTTAGAGCAGGAGGAGGGCGTCGAGTGAGCCCGTAGTCCTAATGGCTAAAATATTACGATTGTATGGCGGTTAAATTGTCTCTCTGTAAGATCTCTTTTTTAATCTTAGTGACCAGTTGCTTGCACTCCATCAGTGTAGATATTAATCTTCTGGCTTCTTTTGGTGTCGCGTTTTCTTTGTGTAGTCGTGGCTGTTGTTGCTAACGACCCGAGGAGTTCCTTTCTTTTCTCCCTGTGGCTGTAGCTGGACACGATTCTTTGTGCAGCAAAAGATTTATGAATAAATAAATGAGTAAGAAAATAAACAGAAAAACAATGAATAATCCAAATGGAATATATAATATAGTACTGAGTTTAAGATAATATATATAAAATATAAAAGCACTTTACATATTAATGAATGAATTACATTTGTATTACTGTGTTATGGATACAACTATGCCCAGTCCACATGGCCTTAAGAGACGTAACAAATTCACACAAGTCCCAAAGAACAATTTGAATCATATTTTAGATCTTTATTGTGTCATCTCAGTCGCTTGTATTCATTAACAAACTACCATTTAAATATGATGTTTTTTCTGCTAACGGCTGTCAGTGTTGGATGAAAATGTGATTGAAAATGTCAATAATCTGGAGGCTAGTTTACAGCACAGACTAAAAATATACAGCGGGAAAAAACTATGTTGACATTTTTAGTTTTCCATCTACAAGCATTTCAGTCATTATCAAGCACTCCTGAAATTGCTACAATCTCTCAGCGCCATACATAGACTACATAGAATACATAGAATATTTCCCTTCTATATAAAAAGGTCGCTTGTTTTCCTGTAATTCCCTGTATTTGTCTAAATGTCGGTCTGTGACGATGTTGATGAAAAATGTCCACGCCGGATTGTAAAGTGCCTTTTATTGCCAGTTCTTGATGGAAGCTCGGACGAGGTGCAGGTCAATCATCTCTCGAGTCCTCTTGCCTTTTGATTTCTGACTGTCGACAGAGTGGGCCTGCCATTCACTCACTCTTTCACGGCTCCGATCCAAGCCACACGAGCCCATCTGGCACTGAGAGAGAAAGTGCTTTCCCTTTTTAACCCCCATTACTCACGAGGTACTGATTCCATATGATGGGTGTCGGAGCCGTGTACATCTCCTCCACTCCTCTGCACCCACTTATCTTCCTTTCATAAGATAGTAGGGCGCTAGTTTTTTAGTTGGATGGATGGATGCAGGGGACACAACGTGACGCACCCGCAACATGATATTTTAGATCAGCTGGGAGTCCAGGATCTGTGCTCGCTTTGACGTGAGGGAACATGAAAGGAGAGGAGAGGTGATCTGCATGAGTCTTTATTCACCCAACAATCCAACTCGTAGCAGTTTGGCCCGTCTGACGCATTGTAATGGTAACAATAACTACTGATAATGGCCATTTAATCGGCTGACAACGTTCAAAATGGGTGCCTTATTCCTGCAGTGTTAAAACACCACCAACAATTTAGTGAAAGCAATTACCCGTCGCCTTGTATCAAGCCATTAAGCTCATGTTGGCTAATTTTCAGCACAATTGGATGTGCAATTTAATGATGGACAAATAAGCTCAAGTGCTTTGTTTGTACACATTTTTACACTTGCTTATAACATGAGGGACTGAGACTACAGGGCCTTCACGTGATTCTGTGCGGGAAGTAATTTGGTGGTCGGTAGATGTAAATATAACACGGTTGTGATTATTCTTTATCTTCCTCATTAAAGCAGCGGAGGAACAGCTGCACGAGTACACTGGACAACTAAAGAAGGGAGGCACTCTATTGTGACTGAAATGATAAAATGCATAATTAGGTAGTCAATGTTGTGTTCATCTCTCTCTCTCTCTCTTCCCCTCGCTCGGTCTTGTGCTGATAGGTGCGTCTCGGTGTTTCCTCTCCATTTTCAGAAATGATGTTGTTCATTAATGCAATGCAATTCTGGGGGAGGGCCCTCTCTATTTCTTGCTGCCGCATTTTGTCTTTGGTAATTCACCTTTTATTGGCTGGCTTAGCAATTTCATCTGAACATGGGTTCATTTAATAATGTATGCGTCTTGTTGTTGTGTACTGTTCCACCTGTAATTGCCGTGCAGCTGGGTGCACTCGGCCGGATGAATGCACCAGCTGAATGGGAGGACACGCTGTGGAAGACGGGAGGACAAAGAAGGAAAGGGGAATAAAAGTAGAAGAGGGAAATGTTCTGTATGCATTGTACTCATCTGAATACCTTTAAAGTGGGTGATATATCAACTTAATTTGATTGATTCAATACCTGGTTTTATAACAGTTTTAACAACGTGCACACACAGATTATTAACAGTGAGAAACAGGAGGACACAGTTAGCTATCCTAAAGCTTTCTGATAATAGATTATAATTAGTTTGTGTGTTTCTGCAGAAACTGAAGTATGAAAATGACAATTAGCATTTCTTCCTATACTTCCTGGAGTCTCCGTTTGTTCTATTTGGCTCCACCTTGTTTTTGCATCTTCTTCCCATCTGACTCTTGACAAGAAAGCGTTTAAGCATATTTTCCGAAATGTCAAACAATCCCTTTGATATGTGTTTGTGCGTCGTGCTTTGGTTCATACATGCACTGTGTCCTTGTGTATCTGTGCAGTATGTGTTTCTATGCATGTGTGTGTGTACTGTCCTGAAACCCAACTGCAGTCACCCTCTGCTCTCATCTAATTGTTTTGCAAAGCCCCGCGAGGAGGATTGTGGTCACAGTTGTCTTTGTCCTTGGATTGGAGCACCACTGGCTCACCTTGCCAGTAATAAAAAAATAAAAAAGCCAGACCTTCTGTTAAGTGCGCACGCACATAAAAATGTGTGTGTTAGTGTGTCCCTCTGTAGGAGGACAGACATCATTATCCCCACCCTTCACACCATCCTGTCCAGGGGAACCTTTTAATCTCCCTGTAAAAAAACAGAATAAAATCAGATGAATGAAGTAAAATAGAAGCCCTCCCCCTGCTCCCTGTGCACCGTCCTCTCCTGTCGCGCTGGGGCAATTTTTATAAGAGCCAGTTATGGGACATCACATTGCCAAAATAATATTAGTATGGTGGTGACAGGCATGTGAAGGAAAGATGAATCTGGGATAAAAATAAAGGCAAATGAATACAAATGGTGTCTCCTTCACCTAGAGGGGTGAATAAATCATATGTGGACTAATGTGGTGTGTTCTCTCATCCTCTCTCTTTTGCCGTCACACACACACACACACACACACACACACACACACACACGCACACACGTACACACACACACACACACACTCCATCGCTCTCTTCCTCTCTTTTTTGTGGCCTTTCATTCTCCCGCTCACTTCATCTGATTAAGTTACAAAGTGTCCTTCTGTATTGATAATCCGGCCGGAGAGGTGAGATCGAAAGCAGAGGCACTACTGTACGTACTGTAGCTGTCAGTATGTCACAAACTGGGCAGACCTTGTTATTCACTTATGTAAGTAGGATGCCGGTAAGAGAGGCTTCACGCATGTTTGTTTCCTCAATTTATTCTGCCTTTATGTTTAGTTATGTGGTCCTCTAGAATTTAAAGAGCACACACGCATAAATAAACCTCTCAAATGTCCACTGAAGTGCTCTCCTGCTGTAGTATTTGTGATGGAAGTATATTGTGAGTAATTCACTGCTTTTTCAAATATTTGAAAGAGCAGTTTCCATTTTAGCAACACAAGTGCAATCTTAACCTAACCGTCTACTGTAAACTGTATCTCTGAGGACGTATAATATCAGCTGGAGTGCAAGTCAGACGAGTTATTTTCATGTGGATACAATTTACATTATAAAGCTGAATAAACCTTTTGACATCACAATAATATTAGTTGCAAGTATAGGCTACTGTTCTTCAATATGTTTTAGCTTTCTTTCTCAAATTACAGTCGGGAAGTTTCTTTTTATATTTAACATATTAGGTAACATTAGTAATATTAGGGTTTACAATTGTCCCAAAGAGACAGAAGAGATCTGTGAAGTGAAAACCAACTGGGGAGTTAGCCACTGCTAGCGTTAGCCACGGCTAGCCTTAACCTAAAGCTAACGTTACTTACTGATTTTTATCCAGCTGTAATGTGTATTTGAAAAATATCCACTTTGATTAACCAACATGTTTGTATTTCATTTTGCTATTCCACTTAACTAAATGAGGAAGAAGCTAAATCCAATCGTGATAGAGGGGAAAGATTGCTAGCTTAGCAGGGTAGCAGTAATGGTAGGCTACATTCACATGGTTTGGTTTGATTAAGCTTTATATACCATATTTAAATGTTTTAAATTGTAGATACATGTATAATTGAATTGTATATAGGCCACTGTGAATACTGATAGAAAAACACACTTAACATAATAATGAAAATAATCAGAATAGTTCAATTCAACTGGTTCAGAAGGTTTTATTTGTAGATTCTGTTGCATTCTTTAGGTCTTATTTAAATTTGAAATCAGCCTAAACAGGTATAAAATGAAGGGATTAAAACCGCTATCTGTTTTCTATATGTTAAGCCATTCTTTGATTAATTTCATCAAATCTATTCAGTTGTTAAAAATCTCCTGACACCACTGTTAACGTGCAAACATGGAGCAAAGCCAACATGTGAACTAGAGAGGAAACAGCTGTGCAACTACGCGGGGACGGATTGGACACTTTGTCCATTGAGGAGAAGCGACTACATAAGAAGGCAGAATGGGAACATGTAATGACGTGCATGTGTCGTGGTGGTTGCCAAAAGGTTGTAACTTGTAAGGACTGGGACAATGTGGGCATGAGTGGAGCCCAAGTGAGCACTAATGCTCAGGCCCCATTTGTGCGCCGACTTTGTGTCTATTTACAAATGTAGGCTAATGGCTCTTAATTAAGTTGCCTCGTGGGCAAAACTGAGTCTCGGGATATAAAAAAAATAAAAACCAGTTTACTGCAGTGGTGGCTGATATTCTGCGTTTAAAAACTCCTAACTGTAACATTTATATTTGTCAATCAGCAGTCAAATCAAAAGTCTGGACTCTTTATGCACATTTAGCCCCTTTGGAGATGCACACAATGTACCACTTCAGGCCCGGTCATTATTCACATTCAACCCAAATGGACACAACACATCGCCATGTTGGCAGGGTATACACACGTCCCCAGAGATGTAACTGTACACAGTTGTGACTGTAATGAATCGAACCAGTGCTACCCCACTGGTTGGCATATAAATTTAAACTGTCATGACTCGAAAATATTGATCACGTCCAAGGTTACAAATTTCAAACAACATTTCTTCTCTGAACCCATAAAAATGCTGGAACTGCTAGCCTTTTCCCCTCCCTGAAAAATGGATAAACTGTGGTGTAATGGGACACGGCCAGACTGATTTGAGGGTGCAGAGGGCACGTCCCGATTGATGGATGGAAGAGGAAGAGGTAAAGCCTCACATCAGGTGATTGTGTGTTGCATGCACACCCGCGGGCAAGCAAACCTTGCTCCCCGCAAATCTCTCTGAGTCTTAACTGAGGCCAGAGGTTTGGTCCCAAAGGGAACAACACTTTGTATGAGCACTTACGGTGGATATAGCACTTTAAAGGCCAGGGCTGTTGAAATGTGTTGTGTACCAAAAGTGGGTTTTTGTGATTTTATATTCTCTGGTTTTGTAACAGGCCACTGAAAGTAATTATAATAAGTTGTACACTGAAGCGACAGAGTTCCTTTAAAAGAGCAGGATTAGGCATCTGAAGGATAGAGATGTGCTTTTATTATTACATTATAAAATATCACATTGACCATGGATTTGTCACGCTTAAGTATAATTACTGTGAACATGGTAAGTATCAGGGCGTCCATAGTCCTACCATGACAAACACTGCATTTATTTGTACGATGCTTTACAGAATATTGAAAATGAAAAATAAAGCCTAACAGAACAAACTTGAGGAGGCCATTTCTGAAATTTTTTAGCTGTGACGATAAACTGATTGCTGTTTATAAAAGTAGAATAAAACCAATAAACAGGGTCCGAAAATAACTTTTTGACTCACCGGCCATGGGGACGGGTAGATGAAATAATCCAACAGCTTTTTTGTGTTGCAGATAAATAATTTTTAGTGCATTCCATTGAAATAAAAAGGGAATTATTTGAATACAAACTTAAAGAAGCACAATGTAACTATACAACTCAAGAAGTCTTGAAATATTTGCTATTAAATGTACTTAAAGATCAAACATTAAAGAAAATGTGAATGTACTAAAGCATGTACACACACATATTCATGTACTTTTATCCTTATGAGGACCCTCTTTTGACTATATTAATTGTATATCTCCTTGCTTTACCCTTTTATCCCCACTACACAAATAATTGTTCCATATAATCCTAATTCTTACCTCATACCTTGTTGATAGCGCTCACTTGTAAATGCAAGTCACCTTTGAGTAGTAAATCAAGCAGCGATAATGTTTGATCTAATACCTGTAGTCCCATGATAAAGGGAGAATCAGCCACAGGCTAAAATACATTAAGTTTTAAGATCTGAAAATAAAAAAGGTTCTCACATGACACACAAATAAAGGTGTTTATATTATTATATGGAGTCCAGCTGTGGGAAGGATGGAGCTAATGAGTCAGTCAATGGCCCAACCCCCTCATCATTGGAACTAATTACACTCATTAATATTAACGAGCTAATTAGCATGCTGACAGACAGACTGCATGCTATTTATGAGCTACGTGTGCATGTTGGAGGCGGCGGAGAGGATAAGAGACAAAGGTCACTGAAACTAAAAACAAAAGAAGTTTGCACGCACTGCTTTGTAACACAGCAGTTACTCACAATATCTGTTTCTTCAGTATTATACGATATTAAATTATGTTCATTCATTATTACGCTGAACTGATGACACGGGATCCACTCGAGGAGGCAAAATTAACCATCTTATCCCGTGTCGAGTTCAACTTTGGCCACATTAGCCACTTTGACTGTGCTGACCTCTGAGGGGACTATGAGCCGGAGAGTCCAACATAGAGGAAGCTATCGTAGCTTATTAGCTGTGCTGCAACATTCACATTTATTTAACCTCCTCCAGGTTGTACTAATACGATGTTTGAGTAAACTGTGTCCCATTAGCAACTGAGCTGAGCTGACAAGTTTGTTAATTGGGAAGTTCCAGAGGGAAGAAGATGGAACTGCAGAGAGAAACGTGGCAGAATCTATTGTGAGTGACTAGCGGGCTAGCAGCTAGCCTGGCCGTTTAGAGAGGTAACAGTTAGCTCGCCAGCTACAGTAGTTCAGCAGCTGGCCCTGTCATTTCTGGATGTCTTTTAATGTGACTGAGATACAGTCAATAATGTTGGCCATGAAGCCCATTTATCAGAATATAATCATTCATTAAATAAATAACAACGTAATAGTTACTCACTGTCTCTGTCGCTCAGTGAAAGGATGTAGAGATATAACATCTGCACAAATAACTTGTCTATTTCTTCTATTAATGCTCAAATGTTTATCACACGTCAAGTGATTATTCTGCAACACACACTATTAGATGAAAACTACTGTGATCAAACATGCAAATACTGTAATACTTCCAATACTGTAAGGTGGTGTGATATTGCATTCACCAGGAATTTGCAGTTCCCTTAGTGTGTGTGACGGAGTGTGTGTGGGTGTCTGTTTTTTGCAGTATGTGCATGGGTGCATGTGCATACAAAGTGGGATTCCTGTGAGAGATAAGATCCTCTCCTGAGACGGGACAAAGTCAATATGGAGAGTAACACTGAACCCACAGGGAGCGGGCCACCAGAGGCCGGACTTATACCAACAGATAAAGACAAAAAGGGAAGGAGAAGAGATTTTACTGTAAGTGTGTGTGTGTGTGTGTGTGTGTGTGTGTGTGTGTGTGTGTGTGTGTGTGTGTGTGCGTGTGTGTGTGTGCATGCGTGTGAAGGGGGGAACAAATGCAAGGACGAGCGGAACAGGGGAAACAAAAATGGTTTTGTTTTACTGTATGTCCGGTCGCACAGCTGTTGGTTTGCCTTTAACCAAGCACATGCACAGGAATAGGAATGATACATTCTCCTTGGCTGTTGAGTTGTTGTCCAAAAACGTTTGGTACCCGTTTGGAAAGATATCATTACAGTATGTGCGTGTACTCCTGTATGTGTCTATGTGCATATTGATAGAGAAGCCTAGCAATAGGGAAAGTGCAGCTGTGTGTACTTAACGTGGAATGGTTGCATCAGAACATTGACATAGAAAAAACAACAAAGAATGTTCACTTGTTCAATAAGTTATTTTTTTATGACATAATATAAAGTAGATTTGTAGATTCATAACTAGTAGTTACATTTAGGGATGTCACAGTACCACACATTTAGTATTTTTGTTAAACGGGTCATAATTTTCTCTCTACTATCTAATTTATATTGCTGTGAAAACATTTCCCTTAAACAACTGGGTTAGGGTTAAGGGTTAAGGTTGTTGGAAGTGAAAGCATCATTGAAATGTGGTACAATGTGAAGGTTTCATTCATTCATTCATCTCACGATGTACTTGCATTTACAGTAAAGCAACATCTTTGTAGATACTGTTATTTATTTTGTGCTAATTGTGTTAAGCTGAGAGTTAATAAATGTTCTTTTTTTAAATGTATGCTTTAAATTAATTAATTAATCTACTTTTAATTTCCTATTCCTTTTTAATGTTAAATACATTTTTACTACAGTTAAATTAACATAATATGTGATTTAATATGCAGCTAAGCACAATTATCAACTATTATAGTTTGATAACATTGTAGCTTTAGAAGGTTGTATAGTAATCTACATCCAACAAAATAATCAATATGTAATATTATATTTCATTTTAAACATATTTGCACGTGTGTGTGTGTGTGTGTGTGTGTGTGTGTGTGTGTGTGTGTGTGTGTGTGTGCATGAGAGTCTGCTGGACGAACATCATGCGTGTGTGTACGTCCACAAATCAGGGGTTGCTGTTGGTGTTCAGAAATGTCAGAGCACATCTGCGAACGAACGATATCAGCAGTACCTGGTGGCCTGCACACACACACACACACACACACACACACACACACACACACACACACACACACACACACACACACACACACACACAGACAGACACACACAGACAGACACACACACACACACAGGAAAAAAACCAAGCCAAGCAATGGCATGCCACAAAACCTGCCAGTTATGCACTACAATGGCACCTAGCATAAATAATATGCAGGAAGAGGAACGGTGCAGCTGGATGCAGCAATGTGGCAACTGTAGCGTTTTGGACATCAGGGAACAAAGGGAACGTATTAAAGTGTGTGTGTGTGTGTGTGTGTGTGTGTGTGTGTGTGTGTGTGTAATTCTTCTTTGCTATAATCAGTGTGTGCTTTGGCAACTTAAAGTCTCTTGTTTTGGCGATTTACTATGTGGTCCATTATCTCTGTCATGGCAAAGCTGAACTGCACTTTCCCTTCTCTGCCTGACAGATCATTTCTTTAACGGGACATATTTCAGAAACAGTTTGTCAATTTATCCCAAAATTATAGCTGAAAATCGTGTTTTAAGGTTAAAAGGGATTTCATGTGAATCTTCAAATGTTTTCATTTCAGCTTATTATTTGCTTTTGCGTTGAATAAAATGTGTAACCCTTAAATGCAAACCTTAACAAAACCATCATCAAAACATGTTAAGATGTTAACATGCTGTATTAAAGTGTTTTAGACATTTAGACATTAATGGCTAAACTCTGGTTGCATTTGCAGTTTGTGCTCAATAACGTTGTATCTTCAAGATTTCAGTTCTGGTTGATATGGCAACACCTGTGGTTACTATGGTAATGACAGCAGTTCATACAACAGTGAGCAGCTCACAACTACAAGACGAGAGCAACGGGCTTAACTTCTTGTAGTGCAACAGTGAGGCTGATATCTGGCGGACCCCACCACCAACCATAAAATAAATATTCTGATAAAAACATTTCAGTTTCACCAAAAAGCACTTAAATGATTGAATTGCTGTATCTCTCTATAATGGCCTGCGAGTCTCTTTAGATGTCTAACACTTGATGCATAGTACTTGTTGTGTCTGAAGGGCACTAAAAGTATTTTAGCTTATCTTTGCACGTCACTATAATGTTCACACGCTGCTACTTAACCTCGGCCCCCACAAGCTCTTATGTAGATATCCGAGCGGATGCTCAGGACGGGGGGCGGAGAGTGGAGGCTCATTTGTTTATCCAAAAATAAAGCAGAAGTATTGTACGTGGAAAGAGAGTTTAAACAGGAAGTGGAATTACACATTAGATGTGTGGGTCGCTGCAGATATCTACCTAAGAAGTTGTGATTAAAGTTGCACAGCTTTAGGAAAAGAGGGAAAGAAAAGAGGGAGTGAAGAGAAAGCCTCCCTTGTACCTACATTCTCCCATGGTGCCGAGTTGTTGGGCTGCCTTTAAATTTGTCCAGGGACAAAACCGTACAAGGTATAATCCACCTGCCAGTCCCGTTCAGCATCAGCAGCACTCTGGCAGGAACATTCTGCCCCCCCACTTAAACACAAAATACCATCAGTGCGGAACAGTAGAACCCATTCTCCTATCCACTCGTTCTTCTCCTCCTCTCTGGATTACAAATGCACCGCAGGAAAGCAACGTGGGTGGCGTCGTAGAACCCAGAGACGGAACACAGACGGAACGATGCTTCGGAGGCACAGCGAATATTTGTGACAGTGGGAAAGAGATGAGCAAGAGAAGGAGATGAGACGTGGGCAAAGAAAAGGGAGACGAAGCGGTTTTTTCCCCCCGCTCATTCCCCACCCTACTCGCTGGCGGGGAGGCCCCAGGAGAGAGCTGAGATTGATCGGTTCATTTGGATTGGGAAAGTGGATCTCTCCCCCCCAAAAAACTTGTTTCCTTCCAAACCAAATGACAAATGAGCTTATCGATTTGTTGTTTACAACGTGGGGTGCACAATGCCCCCTCAGCGCGCATGATGGACCTCATAATAGCCGGGTGTCCGAGGTTTACCACCGCCGCTAACTGACAGCTCTCCGGGCCGCAGAACGGCCACTACATGTGAAGACCTGTTGTTATGTCACGACACTCAGACACTTCACGTAGAATGACAAACAGGTTCTGACAGGAACTCCACTTGTGCACTGACAAAATAAGTCTATAAAGAGAAGACTTGGAGCTACTGTAGGTAATAGCCTCTCTTCTACTCTTAGAAACCAAGTAGTCCTGGCTCGCACCCTGCAAATGTTTTCTCATTTTCAGTGAATTCAAGAAAGATGTCAGGATCAAAACATCCCCAACGTCTGTGTGTCCGTTGTGTCAGACGGAGGATATACTGTGACGGTGTCAGGCAACAGTGCAGACACGGGGAGGTGTCCTGTACCGAGCCGGAGGTCCTTGTTTCCCTGACCTTTGCTACTGAGCCTCGCTGATCCTTAGAAATGTCAAGGTTAGAAAGTCCAAGCGTCTACCACACTTACTAAACACACAGAGAACAAGAGAGGGATGTTCTTTAACCTGATTTCATTGTGAAATGTAATTATAAGACAACATTATTGTGTGTCGAATATGTATAATTACAATAGTTATTGCTATATCGCGTGATGTCTGCGGGTATGAAGTCATTCATAAGCCTTGTAATCATCGTCTATTCTTCCGTGTCCTCGTAACACTGTTCATTACCACCAATGGGCTTCTGCAAAGGAGATTACTTTATTGGCCGTTTTACACAAGACTGTGTGAAATAGTCTTGTTTTGTGTTCCTCCAACATACACACACATACAGCATCTCTCCATACGGTATTATATAGAGACATTCAAGGTTTAGTGCCTGGCTCAAAGGCACCATGTCAGTAGAGGAGGCTAATTAATAGATGGAAACACAGATGAAATCATTTGTATTTATTTTTGGGAGATCACAGCAACAAATATGTGAAATAAAGATTCTTCACTCTTGAGATGGAGATTTAACTAAACAGGTTCCCCACCCTGATGAATGTGAGCAGTTGTGAGATGTGTAATGAGAGATGAAGTCGTGGCCGGACGCATTATGTTTTGGGTTGTCCGTGCATCTGTACGTACGTCCTTCCCGTTGTCGTGAACGCGATATCTTCATCACATCTGACTCGCACAAACATCCGCGACGACTCAAGAACCAACTGATTAGATTTCGGTGGATGAAGTTGAAAGGTCACTGTGATCTCACAACTGTGACAAAACTTCACACACATCTCTCTAAAAATCTCATAAAAATATGAAGTGATGACATTTTATGTATAAAAGGTCAAAGGTCAACTTTGCTGTGACATCATAACGTTTTGCAAAGAAAAACATTATTGAACTCCATAACTCGGTTTTGGTAAAAAAAAAGGTACACTCAACGATGTGAGCGGGCCTGTTTGTGCGACATAATGAGGCATCTCACTGTTAAACCTGCAGCTTCAGGGCCGTGTGATCACGGACATGTATGATGCAGTGAGAGCTTTCTAAGGCGAGCTGCCTGAGAGAGACTCTGATGCAGAAGGAAACTTTGGTCACTACGTGTTTCCAAACACTGACAAACATCTCCACCGCTGTGTTCCCGACTGCGCATTCTGCTCATAAACTGAGCGCATTTGCCGACTTTGCAGCTCAGACATTTAAATTGAACTGCTCAGCAATCCGTTTGCAGTTGACTTAAATATGTTCCATATCTTTTTGCACTTTATCCAATATGTGTATCCTGTTCAATAAATGTGGACCGTGTTTGGCCCTCGACGTAGTCCCAGTTTTTAATGTTGGCCCTCTGTGATTGAGTTTGACACCCCCGGTCTACTTCTTGCTTTGTGCAGTTTCTCCTCTGCTCGGTTTCGCGATGGGCGTGGCTCCGCCCCCTACGCACACACATGTGAACACACCTACAGCCAGAGACAGAGCGGAGGAAAGGAGAGGGGAGAACTAAAAACAAATCCGCTGCTAAATGTTTTACTTTAAAATGACACAATATAATTATTTATTACCTGTTAATCATGTTAAATGTCAGCTCAAAATTGTCTGTGAGCCATATTGCGTTATCGAAAGAGCCATAGGTTCCCGACCCCTGCTCTAGTAGGTACTATGAGATCTTTAAGATATGCTGGAGCCTGACCATTAATTGATTTGTAAGTCAGGAGAAGGATTTAGAATTCTATTCTGTATTTTACCGGGAGCCAGTGCAGAGCAGCTAATACAGGAGTAATATGACTTGAGTATTTCTACGTCACCTTTCTGAGGGAAATGTTGTAGCTTTTACTTCACTTTTTCAGAAGTGTTAGCAGGATTCTCTTGGATGTCCAAAGAGGTCAAATGATCCGATATTAATCCAGTCAAGTTGCAGTTTAGATCAATGTCTGTCCAGTCTTATATTATATGTAGTGGCGACTTTGAAGGAAATAAAAAGTACAAATGTACAAGTTTGACTCTGTTTTTATTCCTCCCAATTATCTTCCACACTGATGGACGTACAGCAAAACAAGAACAAAGCTTAACACAATCAAGTAAAACCTACTTTATTCTTATATCCCTATTTCACAAATCAAGGCCTCAAGGGGCTTCACAATCAGCAAGCAACATCCTCTAGGACGGTTACCCAGGATGGCTTTGACTTTGTCCCTCCTCCGCCACATCCTCCACACAGTCCACTTCCAGCCTGATCTCCTACAGCTGGCCTTTCTTTTACTGCTGACCTCCACATCCGAGAACACAACACTGATGGGCCTGCAGGAGCCTGTGCACACTGAAGGATCTGAGTCTGTCTGTCCCTTCCTGAAGAGGGCTTCAGTGCTGCAGTCCAGTCCAGTGTGTTATTGATTTGGTCCCTGAGGTACCGCTCCCTGAATGATAACCAGGACAGGGCCTCCTGTTCCTTCGGTAGTCCACCTCAAGCTTATTGGTTTTTCTGATATTGACCTTCAGGGGATTGTCGTTGCACCGTGTCACCAGCCGTTCCATCAGTCCTGTGGACTCTTAGTGAAGACAGCATATTTCTCACTGGAGTCATAAATGTCAATACTGTGATGATACACTTTTTACCTTCAAAGTCGCCACTACATATAATATAAGACTGGACAGACATTGATCTAAACTGCAACTTGACTGGATTAATATCGGATCATTTGACCTCTTTGGACATCCAAGAGAATCCTGCTAACACTTCTGAAAAAGGGAAGTAAAAGCTACAACATTTCCCTCAGAAAGGTGACGTAGAAATACTCAAGTCAAATACAAGTACATCAGAATTACACAACAGTACTGGAGTAAATGAGTAAATGAAGCCCGCAGCACGTCTGTACGTTGTGCTACCTGCAGCACAAAGACAACGACAGTATGAGCTATGATCTGCCATATGAGGTCAAATGCATGAGGATTGGGGAAAGTTTCAATGTTAATCTAAACTTGGAAGTTTGATATAGAAAAAGAAAAAAAGATAGAATCAAGAGTAAAGGCAGATTGGCCAGATTTTGATCTGTAACTCAGCAATTTTCTGGCAACGGAGTGAGAGTGAGGCTGTGGAGGAATTCTGTAAGAGTGAGAGCTAGATTGCTTCCTGATGCGGCTGCTTTGCCAGGTTGGGAGGAAATGACATCAGACATCAGTGGAGAGGTGCAGAGAAGAAGGGAGGAGCAAAGGATGGAGAGGAAAGGGACAAGAGGAGGGAGGTGGAGGATGGATACAGAGCTCAGCCAGGCAGTACTCTAAATACATAACTAATGTTCCTTGCGGTGCAACTAGAGTCCCGGCTCATTTATTGTCTCAATAAAGCTTGTCTGACGGCCTCTGCATCTTTTATCAGTCACAGAACCGTCTTAACTGGGTCAAGACCGCTGGGGTGTGGGTGGAGAGGGAGCAGGGGGGGGGGGGGATCAGTTCAACCTCTGTCTCCCTCTCGTTCTCTCTCTGTCTTCAGAGCAGCGGTTGTGGCTGAAAGCACAGCTGGGGCTCTGTCATCGCTCACAGTTAATGGGGAGAGGTTTTGGAAATTCAGAGCACCAGGACGGATATATTTGGACCGTTTATCCTTTGAAATGCACACATGCGGCCGAGTGAAGGACACCTGGTGCACGCCGGACGTGCTTTAGTCGATACCCTCGGATTGACTCGGCACGATATTAACTTCTACTTTTGCAGTTGAATATGTGTTTTAATGCTTGACACGATGTTTTGTTATGTTAAATTCAAAGCGACATGTTAAAGACGACATCCAGAGAAGATCATGTTTTCAACCATGTTAACATGTCCCTGTGGTGTTTCTTATATGCAAGACATATCATGAGCGAAACAAGCAGGCAACGCCATGCATTAGCGTTTCTGCAGACCTCTGCACCACTGTCTTTGCTAAGATGTGTTTTTCTTTTGACTTTTTACCTGGGATTAAATGCATCTAGAGGCACTTTAAGAGCCAGTTTAATTACATGACGTTACTCACAAGTCAAAGTGAAAAGCTGCTGCGTCCTGGAGAACACATTTTTCTTTACTGGCCTTTTCCTAATGTCAAAGAAAATGAATAAAAGAGTGTGCAATTTTGATGGTATGTAGGATAATGGAGCCTGATAGGTCTTTGTTATTAGAGGAAGAATAGGGCCTTTAAAAATGAAATGAATCATCAGAAAAGGTACACTCAACGGCAGCGTTCAATAAGTTGAACAACAAAACCCACAGTACTTCTCTGATGCATAGTTCAGGAAAATATAAGATCATTTGTTGTCCTTTTGAAAATACCAAACGAAATCTTCATGCTTTCAAAAGAACATGCTTTACTTAACAATATATAATATTTCAGGAACATAAATGGAATGTGTTCTATAAGGAAACACGACAATATCCAAACAGTGTATGATGTAAAACTTTAAAACTAAAGATGAACAAACTAATAAAATAAAATAATCAATGTGTTACATTTTATATGATGAGCTTCTGTTCGGCCATTTTCCCTAATAACATTCATATTCATGCTGCTCCCGTTATTCTTCTAAATCAAAGCTTGAGATTATTATGTGCCTGACACATTACGAGTGTCATTCTTTTTGTACAGAGGTAATTATCTAAAGCGGGGAAGTGTTTTGACTCAAAACATCACATATTCCATTACTTTTTCATTTTGTTTTCCTGCTGTAATTATTAAATTATCATACACTGTATTAGCTGAATAGTCAATGAGTTCTTAGCTTGTGGAAAATAAAAGAAAGAAAATAAAAGAAGCCTGAAGGCAGAGAAGTGAACAGAACCAGTGTGACGCTCGGCCTGCAGACACGATGAAGACGACGCCACAAGCTTCAGGCAGAGAGAGAAGCTTTAAACATTCTCTGGGATTATGTATAATAAATACCGTCTTCTATAAATATTGTACATGCCTTTTTTTGGCATTTAGTTCACACTTTTAATGAGAACAATTTGCAGTGAGTGAACAGTTTTGGTCAAAGATCTGTACATGGGATAGCATAACGTTTGTCACTGGGAGGCTTGTGTGTGCATTCTGAAGGGAGGAGAGTCTGACATTTTGGGAGAGCAGAGAATAGTCTTTAAACCTTTTCTCACCCCTAATTAATATTTCAGCCTCCTCTCGCATGATTAATTAAAAAAGAAATGTAGTGAATGATGGCTGCGCCGTGGTTCGTTGACATATGCAGAAGACAACAATTCCGTCTCAGGGATTTATTTTTCCCAGGACTCTCAATTAGCTAAAATAATCAATATCAATTTTTTTTATGACACTTGGATCTTGGTCTACCAAAAGTATTTTGGTATTTCTCATTGTTTTATTTAACTTTTTACTGAGATTACTTCTTTTTGCCATCGCGGCATTTTGTGAAACAATTTGTACCAACTATAATTTAATATATTTGGGTTGTATTAGAGTTTTTTTCTGGAGGCGTAAGGTGGAGTTATTGTTCTTGCTTTTAAAAATTTTTAATAAACTGAAATATAGTAATATAATAGATCCTCCTTCTCACCCCAACAACCTTCGTACGGCTTCTAAAATTTTGATGAAATAAAACCCCATTTGTATTTGTTCCAGCGTTCCTGGTATGTGTGCGTCCATGTGCACAAACAATACTCCTGAACAGGGACACATGCACATTCATTTCATGGCCAGTATTCACAAAGACTAAATTACCTGAAAATAATGAGCACTATCCAGATTTGAGTGAAACCGAATAGTCTTTTATATGCTGCCTTACACATAACAGCAATGATTATGCTCTTATCTGCTTTGGGGACTGTAGTTGAATTATCATTCATGCTGTACTGCTGTTTTAGTTAATGGAATTTGTTTAGCAGGCTTTGTAAGGGAGCACACAGGGAATAAACAGATTTATGGGGAGCTCTGCCAAGTAAAAGGTTATGCATAATTTAAGGCGGATTAGTTTGGATGTAGAGGTCAATAAGGCTAAATAGACAAGAATCATCAACATCCAGGAAGGAGAAGGGGTGTCTTCAGGGTCCAGCCTGCACCAGCTGTACAAACTCTTTATTAACAGACACATCCAGGAGCATAGCTTACATTAACACACTCGCAGCGTGCTCATACGTCAGGACACACAGGGCAGCTAGCAGAAGGCATACTATAGGAACTAATTATATGAGTGTGTTTATTTCTGCTTGCAGCCTGAAGGCATTGTTCTACTTTATTCTAAGTATGTCACTATGTCATTTATCATCAACTTCAACGTAGTCACCTTCATTACCGCAGGCCACTTCACGATCACAACTATCATCATAACCCATCATTACAGCAGCACACTATCATGCTGTCGTGCATGTCCATTTGTCAAATTTCCTCGCTCCTTGCATTGTTTACGACTTGTTCACTCAGCCGCTGATAATGGCGCTATGAGCAAAGAGTGTTTGTTTGGTTTTTTTGCTTCTTTTTTTTTAAGTCGCCTCCGTCAGACAGCAGTTCAGTCTTGGCACATAACGCAAGGCAGTGAGTCTCCAAGAGGCGGAGATGGAAATGATACGGTGATGGGCTGAGGTGTTCGCTTTAGTGCTTCGTGGTAAATTTAAGCAACCTTTTGGTTCTATCTCAAATTTTAAAGTCCCCGTCCAGACATGTTGTAAAGTATGTTCAAATACTCAAAGTAAGAAAACACATCTACTCCTTCTCCCTCATTAAGAAATTCTGGGACCGGCCCTCGCCGCCCTCGCCCCCACTAACGCTGCTCCTGCTGCTCGTGCTAGGTGAGCAGTGCGGTCAAAACCTTCACTCTGCAAATGCTAACTTAACTCTCTGTAAGTCGGCTCTGCACTAACAATTTTTTTGCAGGTGTTGTGTCTGAGACTGTTTCCTTGTCTATGTTTCGAATTTGTGACCTCAGAAGAAATGTTAAGAGACATAATTATAGGTCACTCATAAAATGCACGAGCACGAAAGCGTAATATTGCGTCTGTGTGATGCCTCGCCTGTGTGTGTGAGAACAGTTGTAATAGTCAGTAGGTATGTGTGCGGTGTTGGTGTGTATGTACCTGTGACAGACTATCACTGTGTACTTGGCTGCACAGAGTACATGTGTATCTTTCTGTCAGATAGTTTACACACTGAACGTGCATCGGCAGTCTCATATGTTGCTCTTTAACAATTATACATTAGGCAGAGTTGGTAAAAAGGTCATTTTGGACCCTGTTTGAATCCTGTATTTGTTTTTTTTACACTTCATGCATAAACAGCTTTCCAGCTGCTTCCAGGTGTTAGACATTTACCATTCACTGCTGATGTACTGGTGTCTCTGTTCTCTGATCTGCTCCCCACAGACTCCTGTTCTCACCGACATTTCCTCCTCTGGCTCACAGTGCCTTTGGGTTCTCCTTCTTTGTGCGTGTGTGTGAACGTCCACAAATCAGGGGCTGCTGTTGGCGTTCAGCTGTGAGGAAATGTCAGAGCACATCTGCGAATGAACGATATCAGCAGTACCTGGTGGCCTTCACACATACACACACACACACACACACACACACACACACACACACACACACACACACACACACATGCACACACACACACACACACACACACACACACACACACACACACATCGGTGGGGAAAAAAACAAGCCCGGAGCAATGGCATGCCACAAAACCTGCCAGTTATGCACCACAATGGCACCTAGCATAAATAATATGCAGGAAGAGGAAGGGTGCAGCTGGATGCAGCAATGTGGCAACTGTAGAGTTTTGGATAACAGGGAACAAAGAGGAACTTATTAAAGCACGAGTCTCAGGTTCTTTCATAATAAATTGCATCTGTATATATCGGAATATATTACATTTCTAGTTCTATTATAAAGTAAGTGGGCCGAAATTTAGAATTTCAAAGTGAAAGAAAGACACTGGATACATCCCAAGTCTCTTAATTTCCCTCACTTGTGTCTTTTCCTTGTGACTTCGTCCCAGAAACCCTGAGAGGAAACAAGGAAATGTGGTTTTAGAGAAATTAGACGTTTTTCCCTCTGAAGTTTCACATGAAGCGACGTTTCTGATGTCGGCGACCTCAGCGGCTCTCTGTCAGTCTGCTGTAGAGACTTGTGATGGAGTTTATCTCTCCACACACGTGCGCTGTGCTCATATTAATAAAGACATACAGTTGTTGGTGCCCGCACAGCAGCAGCAGCAGCAGCAGCAGCAGCAGCAGCAGCAGCAGCAGCAGCAGCAGCAAATACCTGTTCAACAAACACCTGCACACGAATAACAACCTGCAGTCTGTCTTCATACGGATTACTGTGTCCCGCTTAGAAGCTCAGTGACCGCTTCTACTGGCAGAATGCATTTAAATTATTAATGCATTATTTGCATCAATATTTATTGATATCCTGATCATTTCTAAAGCTGCTTTTCTAGAACCCAGAAAAAGTATTTTGAAGACTGGATATATTTCATTAGGCTAAATGTTTCAGGTAAGAGGTGCTGCACAGAGATGCTGTCAAGTCTTTATGCTAAGCTAGGCTAATAGTCTTCTGTGTTTTGCAATTCAAATGATTATTAGTAATAATATAGCCTCTTTTTAATAGAGGCAGATAGAGAGCAATGATCTGTTGCAGACATTAACTTTAATTTGAAAACCGAGAACTTTAATTGCAATCTTGTCTATTAAAGTGTAAAGTTGTAAAACATTTCCATATTTTCCCATTAAAGACGTTCATTTAGCACATCTAACGATTCAGAGGAAGCAGTGATCTTTGTTTGGGAGAATTTGAGCAATGAACACGACATTAAAGCTTCTCTTTCCTTTTTCTTTATCTTTCCAAAATGTTTGAAATATCAAATAGCGCAGACATATAACACGTACTGTCATGTGTCCGTTACATAGATGTTGTATTCATGGTGGTGAAAGATTATTAGGAGACTCTCTGTTATTCACACCCACACACCCACACATGCATGCACACAGACACGGGGCTGAGGTCTGAAAGTGTCAGTCATCATGCTATCTCATTATTTCTGCCTCTTGAAGTTTCATGAGTGCAGAGCAGCTATTTGGGACACAAATTCATTTCACCAAAAAAAAAAAAAACCTCAGGCTTTTTAAAAAGGGGCTTGACAGCTTTTAGTGTGTGGATACTCGTCAGGGCCGCCGAACGGGTGGAATAATCTCATGAAAATCAGACAAGGCAATATAGACTGGAAAGGAACAAGGGGAAGAGAGACAAACAGAAGAGGAGGGGATGAAGAGGGGAGGGGGGAATAGAGGGCAGACACAAAGCAGAAGGAGAGAGTAGCGAGGGAGGGGGAGAAGAAGGGGAAATTAGCTGAGAGGAGATGAGCTGGGAGGAAAGGGGAGAGAGAGCTGGTGGATAATTACAAAGTGCAGGGATTTATTTCTTTGCATTGGCTTTTTCCTCTCACATTCCTCCGGGCCTCCTCCTAATTCCTGCCAGGCTCGATTCAGGTTTAGGGAACGTCTGCCAAACCACGGCAGGTCAGATAGTCCAGTTAATTATCCAGATAGTAGATCCACTGTAAAAGGAGACATGGGAGGGGATTTCCATGATGAAAGCAAATCGCGGCGTCTTAATGGCACTCAGTCGAGCTTTTTCAAGCCGTCTTTTGTTTGACTTTGTTGCCTGACATGTCAGCAAAGAGATTATTCTGTGCGCGTCTGTGGGTTTATATGTTTAGTTGTGCATCAGTGTGTGAGTGTGTGTGTGTGTGTGTGTGTGTGAGAGTGAGTGTGTTGCAGCGTCTCTGACGTCCTCATTCCCTCCAATTTGAAAGAAGCGTCGTGCAGAATAAACAGGGTGTGAGGATGCACGCACATGTGCACATGCTTCATTGCGCTACAGGGATTTGCACGTGTTTCGTTAAAAGAACATAAGGAAAAAAATATCTGACAGATTCGAACATCTGTGAAATAACTACAAAGTGAATTTGCTTAAAAGGCTATTTGCCTCTATTACTGGGCAGGGGAGGCCTGAGCAGCGCGTCCATAGGGAGGCGAAGGTGGGCAGCACATTGACAAATAGCAGAAAGAAAATGCATATGTGTGTGTGTGTGTGTGTGTCTGAGTGAGATCCATTTTGCAAGCAGCTCATTTCAGGGTATCAGGAGTGATGTTGATTTGCTTCTGTCAGTTCAGTCCTTGAGGCTCACAGAGTTCTTGCACATGACTGAAATAAACAAATACAAGCAGTGGTGAAAAGTAACTAAGTACATTTACTCAAGTAATGTACTTAAGTACAATGTTGAGGTATTTTACTTGAGTATTTCCATTTCCAGCTACTTTATAACTACTTTACTGCAGGCACTACATTTATTTGTTAACTTAAGTCACTAGTATTCACATTAACTATACAACACATAATTAACGCATTAATTATGATTTATTATTATAGGTTAAGACTCCTGTACCAGCTGCATTAAAGTCATGTACATGCATCAGTTATTAAACTATATATATATAAATGATTCTGAAATGAGCCATTCTGCATATTAAGTAGCCCAGAGTACATCTTTCCCCACTGAATACACGTAATAATAACTATATGCATATGTTTCCATTTACATAAATATGTCAAAATGTTGTGTTTTATTTATTTTTAATAAATGTCCAACCACATGTGGTGTCCTCCATCAGCAGCCTGTGACACACTGCTGATTCTGCTACCTGCTCATATCTGATCTGTTGAGTTTGTAATTATCTGAGCACATCTTCTTATCTCGTAGCAACATCTCGTGAAGAGTGCTGCACTGCATTTATTACACCACAACTGATTCAACTTTCTGTCTCTCGTCTGCTTTCTCACTATCTTCCTGACTCCGTTTCTCTCTCACACACACACGCACACGCACACGCACACTCTTCCTCCTGCCATCTCACGCTCGGCATTAGACAGAATTTATTAGGCCAAGATGTTGGATGTTGACATGAGTGTGATCTACCATTTGGTGGGAAGATAAGTGTCCCATGGAGGGTGTAATAATGTCCTCTCCCCCTCTACTCCTTATCTCCTGCTGATGAAACCAAGGCTGATACCTTCCCTTACACGTAGCATCAAACCTGCATGTGTTTATTTCTGTCTGCTCGCTGCTGCTGCTTCCTGCGTGTGTGTGTGTGTGTGTGTGTGTGTGTGTGTGTGTGTGTGTGTGTGTGTGTGTGTGTGTGTGTGTGTGTGTGCATGTTTAACGGATGTTTCTTCATCACCCTTGAATCTTATAAGTTTCAACACAAGCCGCTGCGCCCACAGCGGCCCAGCAGTGATGTGGTCGAATGCTAACGGATAGTGTCGCTATCGACCGAGATGCTGCCGGGAGATGAGTTTAGTTAGTGACGCGAATCCAAATGTGACGGATAAGGGCTGTGCCTTAACTTGGCTTTACGGTTTCTGATTGCTCATATGATAAATGGCGGTCATGGACCAGACGGGAAAGTCTGTGTGGGGGATTCAACACACAAGCTGCTGCATCACACTATCAATCAACTATCAATAGTTTTACAGTATGTTGAAGCTACGAAGTTGTTTTCACACTGTTGTGTCGGCCAATCATTTAGTTTGTGTGTATGTTGCACAACATGTACTGGTAAAGCCCCACTCTGCCAGGATGTAGTTAAACACACAGCTTGTGTTAGTCACTGGAGCAGCTATTTAAAGCTCCTCATGTAGCCATGATTTGATTGAAATACAGGGAACTACTGAGCGTACAGACGGACCTGCTGGCTGGATTGTGCTGCAGAAGTAGTTTTAAAAGTTTCTTTGGATTTTGATCATGAAACTGGGTCACTTGGAATCCTTTTGTAACTTCATCCACAAAAGGAGCAAGCTACAAAGTTTCCCCCCACGAGTCATCTTTCAACTCTACAGGTGGGACTGTTTGATACTGAACACAAGTTTTTTGGCCTAATAAAATGATTAAAATAAAGTGTTATGGTTTAGCAATGACCACAACAAGCTGGTGTGTGTGTTATTGTGGGCGTGTGGATGTGGAAGACATCGATGTAGAGTAGGAGAAGTGTGCATCGGTTGCCAGTTACTACTCAACACACTGAGAACTGAGTAATCACAGGTACTTATTTTAGTCAAAAATGACATTTCTAACACACACACTCATTCCCTATTGACCTGACGGCGCTATACGTCTTCATCAGCTGAGGGTCACCCACTGGATGATCATTTAGAAGTGAAACAGAAGCGGTTAGTGAGTTGTATAAGTGACCTTGCTGACAATGTGATACATTCACAGTAATGAATTAAATACGAAAAGCAAGAAACAACACACTGTTGTTACAACTGACAAGTTTTTTCCTTTGACCTCAGCGAATTGTGTGTTTTCAATCTGTCCTCTAATGTTCTCCTCTGCTCTCCTGCTTCCCTTTTGCATTTACAAAGCGTGCGTCACATCCCCGTTCCTGCACAACAGTCAGTGTTGCAGCTGCGGAGGAGAAGCTGGTTACAGAATCCAGCTCAGAACACTTTCTGGTCCTTTTTAGATTTATATAAAATGGAAATTCGTCTTTGGCTCTGGCGTACTTCACACAACACATCAGGACACACCGAACAAAAGACAAAGTTCAAATAATAAATACATAGGTGATAAAAAAAGTTAGACGAAAAAAATAAAATTAAAATAAAAAAATAAAATGGGTTCTTTACAAAAAGGAAAAGACGAAGGCTAGGAGGGTCAGAACGTGCGTCGGTGTTGGTGCTTAAAAGGCACCTGTTGAAAGTATTCACAGTGAATGGAATAAAGGATGTTGACTGAAAGTGTGTGTGTGTGTGTGTGTGTGTGTGTGTGTGTGTGTGTGTGTGTGGCGTGTGTGTGTGTGTGTGTGTGGCGTGTGTGTGTGTGTGTGTGTGTGTGTGTGGCGTGACGGCA